>NW_023503927.1:600000-900000 GCF_014529535.1 Bradysia coprophila | reverse complement strand
CACAAAATCCACTTGGGGTGCATTCAAACTACCACCACCATTCACTTTTCAATCGATACAATTCAGTTTTTCTCACTAAAAAATTGAAATTTCTGGATAAGTAAATGGACAATATGAATATGAATGGATAGTATGAACGTGTTAAATCTGCATTTTTAAAGACGACAAATCCAAAAGAGTTCTTTTTTTTCTAGCTCTTTTTCGGAATTATTTTACGTAAAACTTTCGTTACATCGGCTACATAAAGCTTGAGGGTGACACTATTTACCCTGTAACTATGAATAAGTCTCTCATTACATCGCAAGAAAACAATAAGAATCCCAATTACAGCTAAATTAAACTGATCGAATTACCATTTCAATTATCACCACGCTGTGGTTATAATTTGCTATCGGTTGTAGTAACGTGTTGGTGGATAAATTATCCAGTATAATATAATGTATATATCGATTCAGCGGCGCCGAGTTTGATGGAGTATAAGGCCCCCACGACAGCGCAAAAATTCTTCAAATTCCTAGGGTTTTCCAACATTTTGTATTCTTTTCCCCCATGAAAAAATCTAAATTCAACGCCTGCATCGCCTGCATCCGTTGTGATGTATCACTTAACAATTCAATATATCGAATTTGATCTTCAACAATATCAATAGATCATAAATAATTGTGTTCCGATCGGTGTAGCAAAATTGAAGACTTGCAGCGATGATAGCTTTGAGCACCAAATGTTGAATCGTATGAGAAAATTTGTTATTTGAGCAAGTTTTTTTACCATTATTATTCGGTGACGAAATCAGACATTATATTCGATTTCAATGTCTCAGAATGTGTAAAGGCTTAGGTGGTTGATTCACCACGCCGACGAGATGAAAGTTCAACATCGGACTGATTCAAAACTAATGTGCATTCAAAACAAACAAAAACTTAACATCATTAACAGGTCGTCATCAGGTTAAACTACTCTACCCGAATACATTTCGTAGCTGCTCGAGAGCACACAGGTAGCTCTAATGGCGAAATTCAATTATTTTTTTGTCCAATTGAAACGTCTAGCGATTTGAACCACTCATTTGTACATTATTGAAGTTCTCGCTGAAATTATATTGAACATAAAATTTGCGACCTGATAGAATGCTAAAGACTTCATTGGTTTTAACACACAATTTGCTATAAATACCATATTAACGATAGCAGAGTACTTATTTTTGTCATCGATGTTGATAACAGATGATCTCTTTCGCGCAGCTCTATCAGCTTCAAATGTTAAATTTTGTACTGAAACTAAAACGGTCTTAGTGCATTAGTTGTTAGAGTAGACCCAAATCGAATTTGTGACGCAATTTACTTCAGCTGTTTTTTAAGCTGTACGCTTTTAAGCTTTTAAGTTGTTTGAGTGACTTAGGTTAATCAGTGCCTATTTTAAAAGAATTTTTATAATTTTCGCTAAAAAAACATGTTACATTGAAGTCCCTCCGTTGTTTTGACTTTCTTTTACATAGTTACGGAACCAATAACCTGTTACAGACGGCAATCGTATGACCAGTATTATTATCGGGTCCATTACTTCCATCGATTAAAGCATTTTCAATCGGTTGATTTGAAATCTTGTACTTCAACTTTTTAACATGTATTTCACGTTATAAAGGATTATATTACACGGAGTTTGTCATTATTTTGGTTGTCGTTATCGATAACAAATGAGTCGTATGTGACAGGTTAAGGCTGAGACCTCCTTCGTTACTACCACTTTAACGTTTTCTTTATTTCTTTCACGGATATTAAATCGTATCGATTCTGTTAATTCTTTTGGACTACACATATGCGAGATAGTGATTCAAAGTCTTGTACTTCTTTAATTTAACATAGATTTTGCTACATAACTACAGATTAACGAGGACTCACTCTTATTGTTTTCGTGTTTGTCGATAACAGATGACATAGCCTACAATAAAATTATTGATTTCTTTTCAAAAATTTACTAAATAATTTTAGGTCACAGGTCGTCACTAACGACTCCTTAAACATTCTTCCATAATCTTGTTCCTGATCGTAGCCATATGATATTATAGCTGCTTCGATGAACATACTTTAACTCAATAATCAGTGTAACTAATCGAGCAACCGGTAGGTTACGATTTTTACTTTTTTTTAGTAATGTAACCACTTAGGTGTCACATTTCATAGCGAAAAAAAGACTGCTCGCATACGGCGCAGTCAGTTAAAAAAACGATCTTTTCAATCAACAAATATTACAATTATTTTCACTTATATAAGTGATAATCGAAATTTCCCTAATGCCTGCGTCATTGTAGTCTATAATAATTTGATGTCATCCGCAAATACCAAGGTCACATTCGGGTCACATAAAATTTCAAATATTTCAAGCCGAAAACTGCCGCAAACATTGAACAGCTGAAAAATTTCTTAAAATTCGATGAAAGTTTGCTATCGTCAAATAATTATAAGCTCCCCCCAATTCAATCTGTATTAGATTGACATAACAGATCTATTTCCCCAGTATCATTTAAAGTAATCCCATAACAGACATAGCCGAAAACAATATTTGTTTTCTGAATATTTAATACTTTTGATACGTTTTGTTCCAGCTAGAGAGAGGAAAAAAAGGAAATTTTATAACGCAAAAATATATCACATAGTAATAATCTCAAAGGGAAGATTGATTCAAAAAGTTAAAGCTTAACCTGATAAACTTTTAATGCCAAAGGTAAGCAGAACTTTTTTTTCTGTAAAATTTCCAAGTAAACTTTTTCGGCCTTTGTTGGTTTAGCATTTTCAATTGAAAAGTTTTCTCAGAATATTAGTTGAGACGAATAATAGACCTTCCTTTACAAACTATGGATATTTTTTCAGGACAATTCTTATGGAACCTTTAATACTTTCCCATTCATTAATGACCCGATCCTATCCGACTCTTTCATTTGTTTTAATTTTTCCTCTGTGTTTTTCTACGACAAAAAAAGTTCGTGTCTTGATTTTCGTCTGAGTTTGTAAAAGATTCTTTTTATTTACGTTTGACTGTCCCATTCGCTTTTTTTCGGTACTGCAAAAAAGAAAATCATCAGCCGAATTGATTTTCAATTTTCTCAACTTAATGAGTTGCTTGCTTTTGCCCTTTCTTTTGCTAATTAAAAAGTGGAACAAAATGCGAAAGTATGATTTTGTACCATTTCTTTCTCATAAAACATTCAATACAGCTGATTAGATTCAACACGTTGATAGAATTACAAGGAAAAAAGGCAGTCTACATTGTATACATATCAGATGAATGCTTATAGATACCGACCATTTTTCATTTTCGATTTCGCTACGGAAAGAATTTAAAATGTGCTCTTCATCTAAAGTTTTTCTTTTTTTTTCAAGTTCGTCTGCAGATGTAGCACTTTACGTGTGTAACAGGTCAGAGAGACTCATGCCTTTTTTTACTATGAACAACTACAAATAATTTGAATTTAAAGGGTGAAGCACATTAACATGCCTGCGGAGAACCTATTACATCTATTTAGTCTGTTTGGTCGGTGCAAACAATAAAAAAACAATTTCAATAAAGTTAGATTCCGACTCAATCGAATCTATTACTTCTTTTGATTTTTATATTTTACATGCAGAAGCGGTCTATCAACGATTTAGTATTATAGCCCACACTGAATGACGTTTTTTTAAATATCTGAAGCACGTTAGATGCGAACATCAAAAGAAGTAGTAGATTCAGAATTTCAGTAAATTAAACGTTGTTTTATTGCTTGCCTTCGGCTCGCATTCAAAGTAAGCCCTTTATTAGGAAATTTTAATTCTGAAAAAAGTTCGATTTTTTTTTGAACAATTCGGAGTTTTCATAATTTTTCACAATTAAATGTCTCTAAATTAAGCCTTGCTCTGGCTACAAACTTTACACTAGTCAAAACAATAAATTTTCCAAGCGAAGCCGTAACAGATTCATAATCTTTTACTTCATCAGTTTTAACTTACATTATTTCTCCCACTCGAGTCGGGTCACACGCTAATAATTGTAAGATTCTAATACAAAACAAAATAACAACCTTAAGGTGATTATACGTGATGTCTTCCAACAATGCTTACAATTCCATGCATTGTATATGTATCACACACGGGAAATATGTTGTTGAGCTATTCTGAAGAGGGTCAACTGAGCATCATCCTTTTGAAACATTAATATAACACAAAACGATCCTTCATCGACTTTCCGCTTTTCTATCTAATATTTCATTCTGTCGCATATTACGGTGTAATAACTTTTGCCGGGGAATTTTTCTCTCTTACCTCTGCCAGGCAGGCATGCAATACTTTTACAATTAATCTGAAATATATCATCAGACTGTAGTTTCACAGAAAATATTATATTTTATCTTTGGCTCAATTTAAAAATAATTCCAATCAAGATCAGCCATGTCTGTGTATACCGTAATTTAAGACGTATTAAGGTATAGGAAAAAAGGTAATGAAACGGAATTGGTAGTCTTGGCAATATCTTTTTTAGATGAGCACAATATATGCATTTATCTTTAACATTGTTTGTCGGTTATAAATAACAATCATTTCATCATAAATCTTTTGTGAGAAGAATTTTGTTTTTGTTTTTGTTGGTCCTTGTTTCATATTGTAGATTAATTCCGACACCGAAACATCGCCAGCCAAACATGTAATCGCAGGGCAGAAAAAAACTTTAGTGATGATATTACAAATTTAGGCAAGGCTCAACGCTCGACTTTAACGAAGTTATAGTGTAATGGTAAAGGTAAAATCTACTTCGTTTAATGTTGTGGTGATGAAGAAGAACCAACCAAAAAAAGAAGAAACGATACGAACACAGAAAGGAAAAAAAACAGAGAATCGAATAAGAAAACCTTAATGATGAGTTAAGGGTAGATGAAAGAAAGCCTGGGAAAAGGTAGAAGAAACGATAAAATTGTTTTTTCCTCCCTTCATTATTGTGTGCGGTTGAAAAACAGATAATCGCGAAATAAAGTGCCTCACTCAGACTTACTATGTACCCGAGAAAAATTTGATTTTATTGTGGTGCACAGATTTTTTTCTTCGTAATGGGGAGAGGACGTATCAAAATCCCAAAAGCTTTTAACGGTTACAGACGATGTGTAAGTTGTGTAGCTGTATCAAAAATGTTTACTTTCGCTTTGCTATCACCCATTCAGAATATTTATTTCAGTCCATTTGATAGGCGAGTGAACATTTTCAGCTAATTGTCGATGGCAGTGCTACGGAATATATACCCACCTTTCTGATGTACACGACCGGTTCACGTTACATTCCATGAACTGTTCTTTCAGTTCACAAAATCACATATTTTTCTGTCCAATTGCCGTTGCGACAGTAGAGAAATCATTTTCTTCAATTCTAGAGAAAAAAAAATCGTATCACTCTACCTTGGAAATAACGACCATTATTGTTCAAGGATCTACGTTTCTGCATGATTTAATCATCGGATTATTGGATTGAATAGTAGATTATCGGGCTACAACCCTCACACTTGGCTAAATAAAAAGTTCCCAACAATTACGTAAGTTATTTGACTCAGTAAACACCTGGGAATAGTAGATTACGGCCTTGTTTAGAACTTTTTATTGTGCCTAGCTTGGTGTTTTCAGCTCGAGGCGAAGGCGAGCAGGTGTTTGCATTAACAGGGCCTATTATTTGTGGAATTTAACGAATTTTTTTTAAATTTGTGAAATTTGATATAAATTTAACGAAATTTGGAGAAATTTAACAAAGTTTTGAAAATTTAACGAAATTTTAAAAATATTTAACGAAGTTTGGCGAAATTTGACGAAGTTTGGCGAAATTTGACGAAGTATGGCGAAATTTTCAAAAAACATTAACGAAATTTAACAAAGTTTAATGAAATTCAACGAAATCATAATTTAAAGCACTGGATGCAACCACAGAAGGCAAAATACGCGAGTTCTTTTACTCACTAAGTCCCGGGTAATGAGTTTTAATGCTCATTCTAGTCAATGAAAACATGACTCATTTGCCAAGAGTGCAGTGAGTAACATTACATTACGTTCGTGTTTCCATTTGAAGTGGGCGCTATAGCCCGACTCGAAGATTTAATGTGCAGAAAGTATATTCAATGAAAATGAGAATAGACTCGCCCGTGAGTTAAACTCTGACCATTAAGGTATGATGCCATTGCTTTTCAAGCATCTTCTGCAGCTGTTGAAATATAATAAGTTTATGTTCTCGGCCGGAACCACTTATCTGCTACGTGCTAAGTAAATTTATTCCACTTCAATCTACTTCAATCGAATTTTGCAATATTTGTCAATCAGTCAAAATCCTAATGGAATTGCGTTTACACGTTCTGCAATTATCGATTACAGTCCATTCCATTCATAACCGTATTACATCATCGTATATTCCTATTCCATATAATGCTCGGTTGTCGTATGGGTACACAAACAACTTAATCCGTAAGCAAACACATGTCCAATCGCTAACAATTGATTACATTCATCATGTAAATGCATTCATTATTATAAGTTCAATATCGGTATGGGATTGTCCGAAACTCACGTCCACAAACAGACAATATTTGCTGCTTTTTACACTCGTGTGTCTCGATTCGAGAATATTTGACTATGAAATTCACATGACCGACCGTACTCAATGTCTAAGACGTTCTGCTTCCATTTACAACATTTATTGCACCCATTAGGGTATCTCTTGATTGGCGTAGTCTATTATTATAAATCCTATTATCGTGGGCTGAATTCACTGATCTTTGATAATATATCCATCGATTTACTTATATATGAGCGAATAAATACGGGAATTTAGTTAACGTTTTACGCTATCGTATTTGTATAAATGGCATCAAATCAAATGCCTTTATATTCAGGTTTACCATTCTGATGAAATGCTGTTCATCGTCAGAATTGAGTGTGTTTGTGCGTTGTGTTATATGGAAGTTGTTCTTCCCAAGAATCAACAATATAAAAAGTGTAAATAAACTAACATGTTCGTTCCTATAATAATGCCAGAATACAAAATGATGTCTAACATCAGTGCTTTTCACATGTCAGACGCAGAAATTCTTCATCAAAAAAGTTTTTTTTGATCAATTTTGCAATTGAATAGAGACAAGCATATGGTATGGTGATATATGGATATATACATACGAGACATGGAATTATAATAAAATACACCAGAAATTTGAAAATTTGACTAAACCTATTTGTGTTTGGGGAAAATTTTGATTTAAATTAGACGTAAATATGGGCGTCAGAAGTAGTAAGTACAATGCGTACTTATGCGTACTATATAAGTAGTAGAATTTCGATTAGTTTTGGTATAACGACAAGAATAGATTTTTTTTTCTTGACGTCTTTATTACTTTGGAGACCTAAAAGTTTTGCGGGCTACGACGAGCTGTGTTTCAAAAGCCAGAAAAAACTACGTGAGTGAAAACTCGGGGAAAAATCTACCGATTTTCATGATTCTTTTTCTGTTGTGTAAGGAGCAGATGTATAACACAGAGTACAAAGGAGAAGAGTTCATTTGAGTTCATTTTCATTCAGTGTATTAGGTCCCTTATTTGACGTTTCGAAAATAAACCAGGTAATTTTACTCTGCCGTGGCAACAATTGTCATATGTCCTGATGCTGACTTAAGATGATCGATATTAAATCAATATTCGGCTTCGAATGATATCAAATTACCGAAGTATCTGGCGCACAGCCTTGATCAGAGACATGTTTTTTTAAATTATTTCGAACTCTCTTCAAGCACTCTATACAGTGTTAAAAGAGCGTAAAAACATGAGCGAAAACCAGTCACTTTAACTGATCTCGATGGGTGATATGTCAAAATTGGAACTCTCTTTTAACACTATATAGAGTATTAATGAAGATGGATTTCGGCTCAGTTAAGCCTAACTGGCCTTCAAGTCAAAATTAGAAAAGGAACACAACATGTTACAGTTCGAATTCGAACACAAATCTCGCTGGCGTGCCTGCTGTGTTTTTTTGACAGCAGTCCAATTCGAACTGATTCATAGATTTTTGACATTTTTAAGGCCAAACAAAAAGCCATAGAAAAAACTAAGAAAAAAAAGTTCACGAAACACACTTTCACTCTGATAATTTTAACTGATCTTCGCTCTCCGTTAAAAGTCTCTAGAGCGAGAACCAGTTGAATTTAACTGGTCTTGCGATTTCTCTCACTGTGACGTGTGACTACGAGACAAGTTACAAAAAATCGCCCTCATTTAACACTCTATTCAGCAAGTGTATCTGTAAAGGATCTTAAAATCCTTTTACTCAAAAATGTTTTACCTTTCGCTGAACAAATACTTTACTTTACTTTAATCAACTATCTCTCCAATATTGCTGTTAAAAATTCAAACATTTGCTTTAAGAATCGCAGGTTTTACTGAGAAATACTTGTGGCAGGAGATCAACTTCGGTGGCAAAAGTGAATTACAAATTGTAAATAAAGACTTCCAGGTGAATCAAGCGTACTTTCTTAGTAGAAGCCGCATCAGGTAATTCAACATTTTCACTCAAAAGATTTATATAAATAGTTGGGTCGTAGGTGTAGCTTCCATCCAATTAATTAAAGTTTTAAGGGGCTTTAAACGAGATTCTAGTAAATTGAATTCTCAATTCGCTCGAATGAACAAAGTTAAAGTTTCTCAAGAGTTCTGATGAAAAGTTTTGCGGAAAACGTATATTACCAACGGTTATGATAAAGGAAAATGCTCAAAAGAATCTTTTCAAAAGACAATTCTTTTGTGGAAAACCAAAGGTAATAGATTGTTTGGTTGAAGTAACGCGTTAATCACTAAAGCCTTCCGTTCAAGCTGTATTGTAAAGTGGAGGGAAAAAAGAAAGAAGAAAGGCGAATTGTTACCACCGACAATGTAGACTTTGTACTTTAATGTGTGTACATGCTTCACATATCCCAATCGATGAGTTCATGGTTGTTAGAAGGAAAAGCTAAATTAATTAATCTGTCGACGTTGAAGATGTGTAATGAAAAAATGAAGATGATTAATTGACAGTGAGAGTCGATCTCATTTTAAACTTGAAGTATTTACACGAGTATAGGTTTAATATGGATGGCCTTGTATTTTAAGAAAAAAACAAATTTCTGTAGGAGCCATATGAACCATTTAGGATCATTTATTTGTCTTGTATTTTTAATGGTGTACTGGAACAGTAAAAACAGATACAGACAATTTGAAGATAGGCAGATGCTATTTGCACCCGAGTGCAAATAGTCAATATGAAAACTATTTGCACCCGAACGCAAATAGTCAATATGAACACTTCGTTCGTTTCAACTAACAAAAGACCATGTTTTTCAAAAAAAAAAATTCATTTAGATTTGTCAAGAAAATAATTTCAGTGAATTACGTTGAATTGTGACAAAAGAAAAATTATCAATATTTTTCACTGTAGACCTCGCTGCCGACGCTTTCCGACATTCTGTGGAATTTGCATTTCCCCAAGGATACTTACTCATTTGGAACACACCAAACTCCTCCCTTATAAACAGTTGGTAGATAGAAGAATTCAGGAATAAATCAATCTCCTTACACATCTTCTAGAAGGATGAATTCAGTTGGAACAAATCAAACTCCTTCCTTACACAGTTTGTAGAAGGATGAATTCAGTAGGAACACACTAAACTTCTTCTAAACTTCAGTAGCAATAAACAAAAGTCCTTCCTAACACAATTTGTAGAAGTTATAGAATTCAGTTGGATCAAACCAGACACAATTGTGCAGCGACTTGTGCGTGTATCATTTTCGATAATATAATTCGCACAGCTTGCGAAAAATGATTTTTCAATTAATTCCGATAGTTTTAAAAAGTCGGGTGCAAATAGTGTTCATATTGACTAGTGTGCTAGTGTGCATCTGGTATTGACAGCAATGCCGAAAATAAACGATAAGCTCCGGCCAATGAGTGGTTTATATAGGGGCCATACATAAAGTACGTACTCACTTAGGGGGGAGGGGGGTGTCTAAAATTTGACCGTTTTATATGGAAAAAAGCGTACGAAACGGGGGGGAGGGGGTCAAAAAACGCCCGTACACCGCGTACGTACTTTATGTACGGCCTCATAGCAAAACTAATGTTAAATGTAATGAAGTAAAAGATTTTGGGTTAATCTGAATACTTTGATCAAAGAAGAAATAGATTTGACAATTTATATTTAATATCAGTGCTTACAGTTTGTATATGGAATTGAAGCCATAAAAGCTCTCGCATTAAATGCATTAAATTTTATTCGGTAATTTTTAGCCCCGTACGAAGTACAAAGGGGCTTATATGATTACAATGCCGTGTGTAATTGATGGAATTCGAAGCAGACGGTAAGGGCAAAGTGTTTGCCTATGTTCATAGATGACGAATCCGCAATAAAAATTTTGTCTGTCCGTCTGTCCGTGTGTCCGTCACGTCGATATCTTGAGTAAATCAAATCCGATTTCAAAAAAAAAAAATTCCCCTGAAAGATAGTCGAAATAGTGAGGCTAAGTTCGAAGATGGGCATATTCGGGTCGGCCCTTCGTGAGTTAGGGCCACCTAAGTGATTTAAGGTCTTTTGGTGATATTTATGACAAAACAAACGATGGAAATGTAAATGACATGACAAATGAAAAATCCAGGAAAAAAAAGTTTTTTAAAATTGGGTGAGTGGACCGTGAGTTAGGGCCTTAGAAGTGAAATGCTACTAGGGCCCTATGTGTATTTTACATAGAACTCGAGTAAATTTCATTCGTTTTTCGTAATTTTTGTTTGATTTCGAAGGTAATCGAAGGCCGAATAGAATGTTGTTGAAAAAAAATTAAATTTGGGTTCTTGGCCTAAGGCCGCTACTAGGGCCTTATGTGTATTTTACATATAACTCGAGTAAATTTCATCCGTTTGTCGTAATTTTTGTTTAATTTAGAACGTAATCGAAGGCCGAATAGAATGTTGTTGAAAAAAAATTAAATTTTGGTCCTCGGACTATGGCCAATACTAGGGCCCTATGTGTATTTATACTCAATGAATTAAAATTTTCATTTGAAAGGAACGTCGTACTGAGCTTCGTAATTGCGCTATGCGCTATTTCTAAGATGTACACATTCCATAATAATTTTACTTTAACTACATTAACCGGCGCAATAGGCTTACGGTCAAAGTAGGGTGACAGACGCACTAGGGTCACGTACGCAATAGATATACGGGTTTGTACGGGGCTCAGTCGCAGCAAACGCTCCGACTGTTCTGATGGCTCGTTTTTAATTAGTTCTGATTTTTGAAGAATTTTAAGTCCAGGTACTTGTGTAAGAAAAAGTGGCTCCGTTTGCGTTGCAACTTTTGAATTTTTGTGATATCGCATGTTGTAGTGAAAAAGTATAAAACTAATTTTTTTTCCTGAAAATTGAAAATCGATTTTCCGACCGGAAAAGCCATTTATATGAAAAAATTAAAAGTCAAATATCTCCTGAAGGAATGAGTCTTTTTCAATAATCTTTTTTTCTGAAGAGGGTCCAATGCCGAAATTTTGTGGAACATTTTTTTAGGTGAGCCCAGATGACGTTGGTATCGGTACTGATAACTCGGCCATTTCTTAGTCCATTTTGATGATTAAAAGTGACTTGGAAAGGTATAAGTAAACTCTTTCGAAATTTGCCCGACTGAGCTTGAATCGATTTGTGGTTCCCAAGATATGTGCCAGGGTTCCCACCTACTTCCAAATTTAAGTTTTCGTTAAATTTGTAACATTTTTCCTTGGTATTATTGTGACAAGTGAAAAATAAAAACTCGACATTTTTAAAGATCAATTACGTAGGCATCATTTCTCATATCGGTAATTGATAAGTATCTCTTCCTGGCTCTAGAACTCAGAGATTTAACGAGTTTTACTAGACTTTTTTGTTTTTCTCTAATCAAAGGCAATTATTGAGATCGTCAGAGGTCTGTTCCTATGTTTTGGGCACTCTTCACCCCAGAAATCCATACCTACATCTTCTAAGTTCGAGAACCTAAGGATTCAACGAACTTCCGTCTGAACTTTTGCTCTATTTCGTGAAAAACCGTCATAGTTGACATCGTCAGAGGTCAGTTCTCAGTTCCTACGTCTTACAATATCAATCAACTCAGGAACTGACCACTGACGACGTTGAATCTCTAGGTTCTAGAACTGATAAGATGAAATATCAACTATGAGATGAGGAGCGTTTAAAACATACGAAGTGACATCTGACGATGGCAATTATGATGGTTTTTCATGAAATAGAGCAAAAACTCGGATGGAAGTTCGTTGAATCTATAGGTTCCAGAACTTGGAAGATGTAGGTATCAATTTCTGTGGTGAAGAGTGCCCAAAACATAGGAACTGACCTCTGAAGATCTCAATAATTGGATTTGTTGATAGGAAAACAATAAAGTCTAGTAAAACTCGTTAAATCTCTGAGTTCTAGAGCCATTAAGAGATAATTGTATGAAAACCGATGCCTACGTAATTGCTCTTCAAAAATGTCGAGTTTTTATTTTTAAATTGACAAGTACCAAGGAAAAATGTTACAAATTTAACGAAAACTTAAATTTGGAAGTAGGTGGGAATCCTGTGGCATATCTTGGGTTCAAGCTCTGCCGGTAGAGTTTACTTATACCTTTCCAAATAACTTTTGCTCATAAAAATGGACTAAGAATTGAAAAGTTATCAGTCCACAAAGCTGAGGAATTTTCAGGTACACTTTTTGGGAAAGTACCGATACCAACGCCATCTGAACTCACACAAGAAAACACAAAATGTGGGCATGGGATGACTCTCTTAAAAAAGAAAAGTTTTTTAAAAAAGACTCATTCCTTCAGGAGATATTTGACTTTTAATTTTTTCATATAAATGGCTTTTCCGGCCGGAAAATCGATTTTAAATTTTACGGAAAAAATTTAGTTCTACACTTTTTCACCACAAACAACATGCGATATCAAAAAAATTCAAAAGTTGCAAGGTGAGCGGAATGACACATGCAACCGTACTAATGGGCAAATATTCATAGAATATCCTTTGTCAGTTAAAAAAAAATCTTTCGAAATTTTACCGAAGAAAATCATCCAATTAATAGAAAATCCTTTAAAAATCTAAATAGAATAAAATAAAAAAGGAGAAAATCCCAAGGAAAATCCTTGAAAATTGAAAAAAAAATCCTTTGAAAAACAATCCAGAATGAGTAAATAAAATCTTTGGGAAACGATAAGAAAACCCTCTAAACTTCTCAGAAGATTCTCTTCTTTAAAGTCCTTTGTCAACGAAACTTTCAAATATCTACCCTTCGGCTCTGGATGAAGTTGACTTCTCAGCTAAAATTCAAGGTAGCATTGTCTAAATTCTATTTATTGAATCTTTTACTTCTCGTCAACCTCTTCAATCTTTTACTTCAATAGCTTCAACAACATACATTTTGTATAAAACTTCTACATATGCAGAGAACAATAGTAGATTATTCACCTCTGTCCACATGTTTATTTAGACACTTGGGGAGTTATTGCATGAGCCGAAGGCGAATGTTATAACCCCAAGTGTCTAAATAAACATTTGGACAGAGGTGAATACGCTATTTTATCTACCGACGGCGAAATAATAGCACTTTTTCACTGCTATTATTTCACCTAGGTAGATAAAGTTTATTTCGACGTCGTTGGTCATAACAGATGATAACAGATCGTGTGTAAATGTCAACGAATTTTCTATAATAGAACATTGAACTGATATACGTCCAATGATGTACACATTAAATTGCATTAAATAAACGAAAAGTTTATCAAGGGTTATGTTCCTACGCTTTTTTGAAGTCACAATATACAACACTGTGCAATTTCCAATTAGAATTTCAATAAAATTTTACTCTGATGACAGCAGCGAAAGAAGTTCTTAATAAGCCAAGTTCAATCTCAATGTGGGCGGTTGCTGGCTTTACGCAAAACTAAAGCTCATGTGTGTACACCGCTTTTCTTCATAAAGTTTTGATTAACTACTGACGAACGTAAAATAAGTCTGATATGCGGGATGATTGAATTTTATCAGATTCCATTAGTCGTTCAAGCCATTAACCGTCTGAACATGTTACGAACTTGGGTAGAATATATTTTGATGTAAATTTTCCACTTAAAACGGAAAACTTTTTTCAATCGAATTTTATGAAGATTATCGTTGTCACAAGAATCAAATAAATCAAAACCCGCGCTTTCGCTTGCGTCAAGAAAAAGAAAATTCAGATAAAAATACCGAAGACTTGCAGGATGTTTATCGATTGATATTGACTTTCAATTTTTTGTTGAATTTGAAAAATCAAACGGCTGACATATTAACATGCCTGAACATTTCATATATAAATATCAACATGTTTGTGAAAGGATGTTGAAAGTGAGACACCGAGATATGAGTGTATAATATGACAAACTGATCAATTCAATTTATCTATCAACCAACCGCACGCATAAAGACATTACTGGGATGGAGCGTACGCACACACATTTCTTGTTTATTTCTTTATTAGTTTAGAAATTCGGTTTTCCTTTTGAACATGTCATAGAATCACATAAACAAGGCATCAGAACAGTCGGAGCGTTTGCTGCGACTTAGCCCCGTACAACCCGTAATCCAATTTCGTCCGCAACCATTATACGCCCGTAGCCCTAATAAGCCCGGAACCCTAATACGTCTACAACCCTCTAATGCGTATGTTACCAAAATGCAAGTCAAGTTGCGCATTGTCAAATTTACTGAAACTGTTCATTTTTAAAATTGCGCATAGCGCAATTACGAAAGCCCGTACGAAGTACCTTTCAAATAAAACCAACAATTTACGGCATTATTTTAGAAACTTAAAATTTTTTGCCTACTTTCCATTGGGTATTCAATTACCTCTCAAATGAAACAAAAACAAGCAAAATCGGTTAAGATTTACTCGATTTATGTGCAAAGAGCACTTAGGGCCGAGTAGCGGCCTTAGTGCAAGGGCCCAAATTTGAAACTTTTTTTGCCATCATTCTATTCATCATTCAATTATCTCTCAAATGAAACAAAAACTAGCAAAATCGGATGAAATTTACTCGATTTATGTGCAAAAAACACTTAGGGCCGAGTAGCGGCCTTAGTCCAAGGGCCCAAATTTGAAACTTTTTTCGCCACGTTCTTTTCGGTATTCAATTAGACTCCATAAAAAACAAAATCTAGCAAAATCGGATGAGATTTACTCGATTTATGTGCAAAAAACACTTAGGGCCGAGTAGCGGCCTTAGTCCAAGGGCCCAAATTTGAAACTTTTTTCGCCATCATTCTATTCGTCATTCAATTATCTCTCAAATGAAACAAAAACTAGCAAAATCGGATGAGATTTACTCGATTTATGTGCAAAAAACACTTAGGGCCGAGTAGCGGCCTTAGTCCAAGGGCCGAGCCAAGGGCCCTAATTTGAAACTTTTTTCGTCACGTTCTTTTCGGTATTCAGTTACCTTCCATAAAAAACTAAATCTAGCAAAATCGGATGAGATTTACTCGATTTATGTGCAAAAAACACTTAGGGCCGAGTAACGACCTTTGAGCCCTCCCAACAAGCCCACGTTGCATCTTACCCAAAAACAATGTTCAGCAACTTTGTTCTACTCGTCAATACCTTTCATTTGATATATCACAAGCAGCTATTGCGTGCGTATTTCGGTAGATATCGTCGAAAGACTGAAAAACACCTATAGGGCCCTAGCTCTGGAAGGGCCGACCCTACCATGCCCATTTTCGAACTTGACCTTACTTTTGTCGATACCAATCGGGGAAAAAAAGAATTTTGAAAAAAGGTTGTGATTTACTCTAGCTATAGGGGTCACGGACGGACGGACGGACGGACGGACGGACATTTTTTTTATTGCGGATTCGTCATCTATGAACATAACCAAATGCTTTGCCCTTACTGTCTGCTTCCAATTCGACGTGTTACAAACGGCATATTAATCTTATAAGCCCCCAGTACTTCGTACGGGGCTAAAAACTAAAACTAGCAAAATCGGATGAGATTTACTCGATTTATGTGCAAAAAACACTTAGGGCCGAGTAGCGGCCTTAGTCCAAGGGCCCAAATTTGAAACTTTTTTCGCCATCATTCTATTCGGCATTCAATTATCTCTCAAATGAAACAAAAACTAGCAAAATCGGATGAGATTTACTCGATTTATGTGCAAAAAACACTTAGGGCCGAGTAGCGGCCTTAGTCCAAGGGCCCTAATTTGAAACTTTTTTCGTCACGTTCTTTTCGGTATTCAGTTACCTTCTATAAAAAACTAAATCTAGCAAAATCGGATGAGATTTACTCGATTTATGTGCAAAAAACACTTAGGGCCGAGGAACCACCTTTGAGCCCTCCCAACAAGCCCACGTTGCATCTTACCCAAAAACAATTTTCAGCAACTTTGTTCTACTCGTCAATACCTTTCATTTGATATATCACAAGCAGCTATTGCTTGCGTATTTCGGTAGATATAGTCGAAAGACTGAAAAACACCTATAGGGCCCTAGCTCTGGAGGGGCCGACCCTACCATGCCCATTTTCGAACTTGACCTTACTTTTGTCGATACCCATCGGGGAAAAAAAGAATTTTTAAAAAAGGTTGTGATTTACTCTAGCTAGAGGGGTCACGGACGGACGGACGGACGGACGGACGGACGGACGGACATTTTTTTTATTGCGGATTCGTCATCTATGAACATAACCAAATGCTTTGCCCTTACTGTCTGCTTCCAATTCGACGTGTTACAAACGGCATATTAATCTTATAAGCCCCCAGTACTTCGTACGGGGCTAAAAATGTACGAGATACATCAGCATGAATGGCATTTCCATATTTATTCACACTTTTCAGAAAGTAGCTTCATAAAAATGTTGATACATTCAACACATACATAGGGAGCCGCGGGAATCCAGCAGTTCTCAACTGTGAAACTTAACATATAATTCGGTGATTTTTGATTGACTGACTTAATCTTCCATCAGTGATTCATCGTCTGATTGCTTTAATTCCCTTAATGATTTCTTCTCCAAACACTCCGGATGTCTCCATAGCGACTGGAATAAAAAAAATGGTCCTCGCAGATCGACGTAGTGTTCGTTTTTTTCTTCCGCATGCTTTGCAGTTCTTCGGATTCTTTTGCAGTTAGATGTATATTGCGAAAGTGCCAGCACACATGACGTCCCATAATAATGATTTACCTTTGGCCTGCGGTATAAGACTAAGAGCCGTGATGTCGTGGTAGTCGGTAGTGTTCCCGAAGCATCCATGTCTAACGAATTGATTAACTTTGGTTACACATATACACTTACGGGGTTGTAATATTGGCGAACCAAGATGTAATGCCACAGCTACTCTAAATTCATCATTGCTTAGATGTGTACTGAGTTGCTGAGTCGCCCTCAGTCCAATACATAACTCGTTTTTGTCTGTTTGTTGACCTCTGCTGCGCCTGGGGCTAACAAAATTCACACGAAAACTTTACTTTTTATCTTCTTATAAAACACATCACCACAATCAAGAATTTAACGTTTAAAGATAGATAATTACAAGGTACTGAATGAAGGTGAGGTTAAAACATTTCTGAGTTCTCATTAGAGATTGTGTCAAATGGTGCGTTACACAAAATTTGACTATTCGTCTTCGTAAGTGTCAACCTGTTTTTTCACAACCTTGGTTACACTAGTGGAATTTTGAAAACCGACACATTTTCTGTTTCTGTGTTTTACTTGAGTTTCTGATTTTTCTATATAAAAATACATGCAAAATTCACAAAATTCCGCGAGTGTAATTCTAGAAATTAAAATTAAGTCAATCGAACACTAGACAGAAATCACCCACTGATACGATGAAAATCTTAGACCGTCGTAAATGACAAAAATGGCTGCGTTCAATTCTTCCTTACAGTTGGTGCAATTTCTGATTTTCTGATTTTTGACGTTTGTTTAAATTTTGGGTTAGTGCAGCGCACTTCAAGCATGAGTTTTACTGCAAATAGAGTACTGAAACGGAACAGTGTATCGAACAAATTTTGGCATTGTAAAAAACAATCTGGAAAATTTTTTTAGACAAAATTTTACTCTATTTGACAGCTGTCACTCAAAGCACTTTTGCTTGAAGTGCGTTGGTTAGTGGTCAAATTTTAGTTCATTCAATCTGTCCGAAACTGTGATTTCCCGCACTTCCCGTAGCATTACACCTTCTCTCTATTCTCCAAAGTGAAAATTTCCTCAGCAAAAATAGTGAGGAAAATTTTCTTTTTTTTATTTTATTTTCTGAATATATATCATCGAATGTCCAAATAAAAATATGAAAACTGTTTCGGATGTTTACCACATAGCAAAACACTTGCGATATGGCATGGAAGTATAAAAATTTCCATTTGAAAGAAAAATCAAATAAACATCACACACTGGCTGACTGTGTGTGAATAATGTTCGATGGGATTTTCTTGTGTGTGGAAGATATTTTCTCGTAAGTAAACAAAACTTTTTATTTGGTTCATGATAAATATAAAGCATTTTATTCGGTTGATGAATGAAAATATGATGTGACAAATATTCTATTCTCTCTATACACACATATATCAGACGAACCGTATACTGTGGGGTAAGATCGGTTACCTTATCAGTTTATTTGGGACATATATTTAGATATTTGAAAATTTATATTGCGAGATATTGATACATTTTGCTGCTGAACAAAAATAAAATTCAATAAGTCGAATTATTGTTGTATACTCCTTTGTTGGCGTAGCAGAAAACCAATTTTATTAAAAAAAATAAATTCGAATGACAAATATATGGGTTACAATTTCGTTCAACAAAGCGGAGGGTTTTGGGTGTGGAATATATATTCTCTATTGTGAAACTTTAGTGCGAGTACTATGACATTTTGTTGGACCAGTACGGAGTGTTGGTCTTATAATTTTACAGTGGTATTGGAAGCTGAGCAATTTTCTCATTAAATCTGTTACTTCAATTGTTTACTTAAATCTTTACTTTACATTTACATTTTTCTTACAGGAATTTTTCAAGGTGCACGAAACTTATATGGTCGTTTGGGTGTCATTAGAAAGGTAATTTTATGATATATTTAAAGGCAAATTAGGTCTTCTTAGAGGAGTTGAAATGTTTAAGTGCCAATACCCTCTATAGCAACCTAACTACATTTATTAAGATGGTAAAGATGCAATGTAACCTTTGCATTTTACATGTAAAATTGGAAATTGGTCAACAGTGTATGATTCTATAACACCAAACTAAGGAATGAGGTCGTATTTTGACAGCTTCAAAAAGAAGTTTGTTTTCTAGAGAGGGTATTGTTAAGTGCTCATATTTTAGTGATCACCACTTACGATAGAAATTTTCACAAATTTTTAAACATTTTTGAAGAGTTTTACCGAATTGTTAGGAATTTGACTTGAGTAACCAAACTTGCTCCTGTGAACACTCCCATGAGAACGTGAGGACTTTGGCAAGGTGTTTATTCTTGCCCTAATCCACCCTTTTCATTCTCCTTGATAATATTCAAGATACACTACATCGGGCACACCGATTCCCCAACACTCGTCTCCATCTCCAACACGAGGAGATGATTAGTCTAGAAAGTCGTATAAGCTTATGGTAAAGTGTTCAGTGCGTGCGAAACAAATGTGTGCAGTGTTGCCACAAGCTTCTTGGCTGCATCTTTCGATGCGGAAGATATTTCTCCAGTCAGTTGGGAATCATGTCACTCTACAATGCTCTAGTTTGAAGTGGATTGGAATACCGTTCGTCAATTTGGGGTTCCACACTATCATAATTCAATCAGCCAAATTGAACGTGGTCAGAAGACATTTTCCAGGATGTTTTTCTTCAAGTTCAATGTGGAACGGAAATCGTATGATCAGAGGCTAACTGTACTTAAAATCCATTCTCTAGAATCAAGAAGACTTGCGAATGACGAATTAGTTCTGTTCAAATTAATTCATAACCGCTCAGACTCCGCTACAACATCAGAGTTGGAAATTTTTGATGTCAGGGTTTCGGTGTCTAAACAACTGGTCAGAAATCATCTTATCTATAATATAAAACACAAAGACAGTGCACCTCATCTAACCTCGGTGCACCACGCTTCACCTCGGTGCACCACGCTTCACCTCGGTGCACCACGCTTCACCTCGGTGCACCACGCTTCACCTCGGTGCACCACGCTTCACCTCGGTGCACCACGCTTCACCTCGGTGCACCACGCTTCACATCGGTGCACCACGCTTCACCTCGGTGCACCACGCTTCACCTCGGTGCACCACGCTTTACCTCGGTGCACCACGCTTCACATCGGTGCACCACGCTTCACCTCGGTGCACCACGCTTCACCTCGGTGCACCACGCTTCACCTCGTTGCACTACGGCTCATCTCGGTGCACCAAGGACTACCCGATGAATCCGTGGACCGAACCCGCTAGGGTGTCTTTCTAAAACGACGGGTCAGCGAAAACGTTCTTCGAATGCGTCCCAAGATACGGTGTGGCAGACTTCTTTACTTTAAACACAGTGGTACCTCGGCCTCCGATTGGTCAGTGGACCACACCTCCGGGGATGTCTTTCAAAAACAACACAGCCGTCGAACAGTAAGGAGACGTCCACGCCAAAGACAAAAAATTGTTTACTCATAAGTCTTGCTCCATCTAAGTAAAACGAAACTTAACTTACGTATTTGAAATTTCACAGTGGAGTAACAGATATTCCAAGCGATTTTCTGATATCAATTGAATTGTACAGTTAAAGTCACTCATACCTCTTCAATTTGCTTGAGTTGTTTTTTGGGTACTCATACCAATATCATACGTGTCCACAAAAAACTAGCTTATCTATCGTGTAGGCGACCCAAACTTCTCAGACGTAAATTTGCACAAATGACACGCATTAGAAAAATCAAAGTATGTGGTTAAATATTAAGAGTTTTCAAAAAGATTTACTTTCGATGCATCTGTCGAAAATACAAGATAATTTAAAAAAATAAAATAAAATTGTGTCGCGTGGACAGAAACTTTTTAGAAAACTAACAGGTATCCGGCGGGCGCTGAAGATTTTTTAGAGAAACTGACAGTAATTCAGCCGTCGCGTCGAGTCGGGCGGACGACCTTTTTTAGTAGTTCTTAGAAAACTGACTCCCAATGTTTATTATGTTTAAATCACGATTGTTACATTCAATGCAATGGGATGCAATATCGAAGAACATATCAAACCTAACGTCATCTTGCGAGTTCAAACTGATATAAACTCATATCTTTGGTAAAGGCTACAAGATACATATGAAAAGTCCTTATTTAGATTGAGAATATTTTTCACATACTACCTATGCTAATGCCTTTTTTTATTGATAGACTAGACAATCAGACAGTAGAGGTCAAAGGAGGATTAGTCTTGGATGGGCAACGTTCGGAAAACTTAGGTTGATATTTAAAAGCAAAATCAACAGCAGTGGTGAAGAGGAAAATTGTTAATTCGTGTGTCCTACCGACGCTGACGTATAGAGCAGAAACGTTAACACTAACGAAAGCATCCGAGAACAAGGTCAGAGTTGCACAAAGAGCAATTCAATTCAATTCGAGTTACTATGCTTGAGATTTCCCTTAGAGATAAAATCGCGAATCAGTGGATTCGGTGACAAACGAAAGTCGTAGACGTGATGGAATGGATAGCATCACTGAAGTGGAATTGGGCAGGCCACATTGCGAGAATGACAGCCGACCGTTGGACCAAAACCATAATGAATGAGACCACCAATGACACAATCAATATGCAGGCCACGAGAAAGATGGACGAACTCCGATCAAGCTAATGGTGGGGACAAACTGGCAGTGAATGGCAATGGATCGTTCATAATGGAAAAAAAAGAGGGGGCCTACATTCAGCAGTGAATATCAACGGGATGATTAAGAAGAAAACTAAGAAGAACTTATTCGCAAATCATGGTCAAAGGCCTTAGAAGGAAAATCTATCGAAATATATCGATATAAAAAGGCATTATCATAGTTAGTATGTGAAAAATATTCTCAATCTAAATAAGGACTTTTAATATGTATTTTGTAGGTCTTAGAAGAGTATCATGGGGAATATTCCGTGAACTGTCAAACTTTTAATTAAAGGGTTGCCGCCTTTTATTGGTCATTAATTACTTTATTACTTTATATAAGCGGTAAATTTCCTTTATATCACCGCTTTATATTAAAGAGATTACCGCTTTTTATTGTACATTAATTACTTTATATAAGGATCAAATTTTCTTTATGTCGCCGCCTTATATAAGCGGTAAATTTCACTTTATATCACCGCATTATATAAAGAGATTGCCGGTTTTTATCACACATTAATTACTTTATATAAGCGGTAAATTTCCTTTATATCACCACTTTATATATGCGGTGGATTTCGTTTATATAGCAGTGATACCTCTTTATATACGCGTCGCATATCCTTTTATATGTAGATACGGTATATTTCCTTTGTAAAAATGGAATATAGGAATATGTAGGTTGTAAACATTCTGTGAGAATTTTGTATTACATTTTAGCAAAATTGATGTTTCAGTATCTCATTGCATTGATTATAATATTTCTGTTGTCCCTTTGCACAGTTTTTTGTTTCCGATAAAAAAAAAGAGTTTTGGTCGCACATCTGGTATACATTTTCTGGTATTCTTAAAATGCAATGTTATTGCTCTTGTTTTTTATCACACATTATTTACTTTATATAAGCGCCAAATTTTCTTTATATCACCGCCTTATATAAGCGGTAAATTTCCTTTATATCACCACTTTATATATGCGGTGGATTTCATTTATATAACAGTGATACCACTTTATATACGCGGCGCATATCCTTTTGTGTTATTTTCACTTATTCTAGGCGGTATAGTCACAGTAACTTTTGCTATAGGCGGTGTATATCCTTTGCAAAGACTATGCGCTGAACTATGCGCATATACTCCATGTATAAACGGCGTTTCTTTTAAGTCCTTTGTGTTGAATAATTTGTGAAAATATCGGTTTTTTTCTTTTTAAGTCGGTGTATATTCTCAGATATGTTACTAGAAGGAAAAATTGTCTTTGGAATAGATCCGTGTGAACGTTGATTTTTCTCACATTTTTGGTGATATTTTCTGTATAAAAAGGACTCAGTGCAGAACGAACAGCACAGTCTATTTCTGGAGAGAGGTACGATAGGTTGTACTTGTGTTTTGGTTTTTTTGTTGTTATTATTATTTTTTGAATATTTTGCGAAGATAAAAAAGTAGTTGGTGATGTCTTGCTGTCATCAAATTGTTTTTGTCTATATTTGAGTGACACCTGGCGCTGAGAGTTTCTGGTAGCTGAAAAAGGTTTACGAAAATATAAAATCTAATTCGTTGAGAGAAAAGATCGGGTTAGAAAAACTAATTAGAAGACTAATTAGGGTGAGCAAAACAAAAATCCATCCAAGAAAAATTTTGGTGGAAAAAATCTCACAAAACGATTCTAACAAGAAAAGAAAAAATCGCATCAGAAAACTATTTAAACTAATTTGTGTATTATGAAGAAATGGGTCGTGTCATGAATGAACTTATCCTGTGGACGAAAATGGTGCTGTGCAGTGTATTGATGCTGAAAGTTGTACTGTAGGGGGTACTACCGCGTGTACTGGTATACAATAGATTCGAGTGGTGCGCGGTTGAGTAACCTTTACGATTGTGCACCTACTACTGGCCTATATATACCTGACAAGGAGTATTGAATATGCCTCATGAGAGAATGTCGGTTTTTTCTTTAAAGGTCGGTGCATATTCTCAGATGTGTCTTAGAAGGAAAAATTGCCTGTAGAATAGGTTCATGTGAGTGTTTGTTCTTTCTCATAGTCTTTGTGATATTTTCTGTATAAAAAAGACTCGGTGTGGTATGAAGAGTCTATTCAAAGCACCTAGCAGTGTAATAGAGGATTTTACACGTCAAATAGAGTAGTTTTTTGATACCAATAATACCATTAGCAGCCTTAATGGTAATTTTGGAATGACATTATGAAAAAAGGTATGGAAATATTCGCATACTTCGATTAAAGTACTACTTTATTTTTTTCTATTACCCTGCTATGGGCTTTGGCCTATTTCTAGATGTGTTCTGTGAAGGAAAATTTGGTTTATGAATAGTTCCATGGGAACGATGGTCCCTTCTCACAGTTTTAATAATATTTTGACTTAATAAGACCTCTATGTTGAAGGATCAGCACAGTCTTTTCTGTCGCGGCAATTTGTACTTGCCTTTTCGTTTGATTTCATAAATGTTGTTGTATTGTTATGTTTTTTGTGACAAGTGGAAAGCCAATAAAAATTAGCTGACAAAGCTTGCGGAGAAGTGACATTTAGTTGGAAAAATTTTGTAGGATCAGTTTCTATTGTATTTTCCTACATCATTGTGACTCGTATGCAGCGCCGATATCGTCCATAGAACCATGGTTCTTTTCTCAAACTGTGAGAAACTGTCTTTAAAATAAAAATATTTGAATATAAAACGACTCTGTGTAGTGAGATCGGTGCAGTTTTGTTCTGGGGCTCGTAGAGTCAGGCTGTTTGCATTTTCACCAAACTAAAAAAAATCAGTGGTGAGAACAAGGCGTACGATTCTGACAATTTGGAAGGTAAGGATAAATTTTCTGATTGCAAAGACTATATAACTGCACTACTATACAGACGATCAGTGAAGATCCTGTTTTGCATAGCTGTGTTTCTTCAATGTCTTTTGTATTGAATATAACTCTTGAGAGAATTTCAGTTTTTTTAATTCGGTACATATTCTCAGATAAAGAAAAAAATGCCTGTGAATGTTGGTTCTTTCTTAGATTTTTTGTGATATTTTCTGTATAAAAAGGAGACGGTGCAGTATGAACAGCACAGCCTATTTCTGTGTTCTGTGAAGCAAAATTGAGTTTATGAATACATCCGGTTGCTAGGAATCTCGCGCCGCGTCATTCACAATAATTCACATTTTGACACATTCTGTATAAGGAAGATGTCACTTTGTGAGTTATTGTGAATGACGCGGCGCGAGATTCCCTAACACCATACATCCATGGGAACGATGGTTCTTTCTCACAGTTTCGACAATATTTTGGCATAAAACGGACTCTATGTAGAAGGACAAGCACAGTCTATTTCTGTTGTGGCATGCTGTCCTTGCCTTCTCGTTTGATTGTAGAATTGCTGTTGTCTTGTTATGATTTTGTGACAAGTGGCAGTGGAGGGTCAATAAAAATAGGTTGACAAGGTTTGCGAAGTGACATTTAGTTGCAAAATTTTTGTAGGATCAGTTTCTTTCGTAACTTTCCTACATCGTGACTCGTACACATCGCCGATATCGTCCATAGTTCCAAGTAAATAATGGTTCTTTTTTTTTAACTGTGAGAAACTGTCGTTTAAATAGACATATTTGAATATGAAACGACTCTGTGTAGTGAGGTCAGTACAGTTTTGTTCTGGGGTTCGTAGAGTCAGGTTGTTTGCATTTTTACGAAACTAAAAATATCAGTGGTGAAAACAAGGTGACAATTTGGAAGGTAAGGAGAAATTTTCTGTTGTAAAACCTTATGAAGAACGGTAAAAAGGGGGTACTGATGAATGAACATCTTTCTAGACCTACACTTTGACCGTACTACAGCTGAGTCAACCACTGTAATCGCTTTGTTGAAATTGGTCAAAGATACAATGAATACCATTGTGCTGCAGCATTTCTTGGAAATCAATAATTCAGCAAAAAATCGGAAATTTAAAGTCTGCACAATGGACAAATTGGAGAATGTTATACTGTCGGAAAAGGATGAGTACGGCTTCATAATCAACCTTTCGTCATCGTATTCACCCGGTACTCACTGGGTAGGACTTTATGTGGATAAAAATCGTAAAGGTTCATTTTGCGACAGCTTTGGATTTCCCCCATACATCTATGACATGACAGATTTTTTTATTAGAAATTGTTCAACTTTTGAATCAAACGAGCAACAGCTCCATCAACTTGAATCAAAAGTTTGTGGTATGTATGCTGCGTGTTTTGTCCTACATATGTCAAACGGTGGTTCAATGAAATCATTTATCGATAAGTTTTCTTTAGATTTACATCTTAATGACATTTTCATTAATAAAAATTTCAATTATTATATACAAAACTGTGTTGTCAGAAACTTTTTGGCACAAAAAAAAAACGGATCAAGCAATTAAGAAAAAAAAACTTAAGGAAAAAGATGATGAAGTTTTGTCGTAAGCCAAAATATACCTTTTTAAGTTTTAAGTAGTAAAAAAATTTGATTCAAGAAATTTGATTGGTAAAACTGTGTCAATAAAAAATCGGATATTGATTTACTGGTAAAATTGTACTTTATTAAAATGAAAACAAAGAAATTAATTGAAGAGCTTAACTGTTACATAATCACTGACAAGTAAATTACTTAAAAAAATCATTGTTGTAGTTGTTGGTGTTGTTCCAGATAAAATCTTAGTACTGCTACAACTTCGTCGTATGTGTATGTACCATCTTCATCGGCTGAGTCGGTAGCTTGACTTTCGGTAGATTCTGGTCCTCCTGAGTTATTGTCTCCTTTGTCTTCTTCTTCTGCATCCTCATCATCTTGATCACTATCAGTACCAACATTGTCGCTTTCTTGATCACTATCGCATTCTTCAACTTCTTCTTCACTATCGTTTTGGATATATTCTGAATGTTTTCTAGAAATATGCCTTTTTAAGTTGTAAGTGGTGGCAAGAGTGCTCGAGCAATGCGGACAGGTTACAGCCATTCTCTATCTTTACTCGTCACCGTTTGGAGTAAAACTGAGGTAGTATTATTCTGGAACTCCTTATTTATTACAATGATGCTTATGAAACCGAAGAATTGCTCGAAGCTCTTTATATGTATAACTTTGGAGGTCTCTAAGAGTTCCATCGCGTAACATCCCGTTTCCAGTTGTCAAGTCTGTTTCGAACTGTTTTGTTTCATTTACTTTCAAAGTGTTATTCGCTGGATATACAATCAAAGGTGGTCTGCCCAGACGTCTAACATTGCGGGATGCTCGAGGTCTAGGATCGATCCATACGTTTTCAGGAGTACCGTACAAATATTGTACTTCAGGTTTGGTTACGTTTACGTGTTTCTCGTAGTGGTGAGAATATAAGTAGAAATGACTTATAAACACTTCACCGCATATTGGACACTTCATTTTTCTTCGTGGAGCGTTGTGTACAAAACCCAAAGTCCTATAATCTTTACAATTATGTAAAGATTTTTATTTATATTAATATCCGTTCTCGCTACTGTGCCAACTGTACCATACCTTCTCATTGACTGAATCATATCTAGACGTAACATTTCATTTATAGTCAAATCTCCGCGATACTTGGTTTTTGCAGCCCTATTTAGTGTTACTCTGAGATTTCACTAGTTTAGGGTAAAATATTTTAGCACAGACTAGTTCAGTTAAATGTTTCAACCCCAGGCCTATCACTCCGACGGCTGAATGCCAATTTTTGTTTCTTATCCATTCAATGAGAAACGCTAAGATGGCCTTTTTGTCGGCATTGTGTACGTCATCACTAGTACAGGCAGTTTTGTAAGCTAAATCGTGTTCTTTCGCAATTAAGTCGTCACTATCAACCGGAGCACCATTATTCAATTCATTGCCTGGACCAAGATATTTGTGCCCCGGAAACAAGAATATGTTACCAAATGTCATTCTCATCAGTCTTTAGTAGTTGAAGCTTTCATTATCTTTAACACTTTTTGGGTTAGAAAATTATTTTTCGAAACTTTTTTGTTAGAATTTTTTTTTTTCAAGATTTTTTTTGACAGAAAATTATTTTGTCAATATTTTTTTTGTCAGAATTTTTTTTTTCAACAATTTTTTTGTCAGATTTTCTTTTTTCAATATTTTTGTGTTTATTTTTCAACTCTTTTATGTCAAGTGAGAAGATTGCACCGCAATGAATAAACTACGTGTGTGTTGTACACACACCGACGAATCACTCAGTAATGAGCTGCTAAATGATTGTAGCTCTTTATAAAATCAAACTTGTCCCCTTCCATCGTTGAAGAGGACAAAGACCAACCCCGTCCCCCGGCCACATGCCTGAAGTGTGTATATATTATTGGTCGGGGACGGGGTTGGTCTTTGTCCTCTTCAACGATGGAAGGGGACAAGTTTGATTTTATAAAGAGCTACAATCATTTAGCAGCTCATTACTGAGTGATTCGTCGGTGTGTGTACAACACACACGTAGTTTATTCATTGCGGTGCAATCTTCTCACTTGACATAAAAGAGTTGAAAAATAAACACAAAAATATTGAAAAAAGAAAATCTGACAAAAAAATTGTTGAAAAAAAAATTCTGACAAAAAAAATATTGACAAAATAATTTTCTGTCAAAAAAAATCTTGAAAAAAAAAAATTCTAACAAAAAAGTTTCGAAAAATAATTTTCTAACCCAAAAAGTGTTAAAGATAATGAAAGCTTCAACTACTAAAGACTGATGAGAATGACATTTGGTAACATATTCTTGTTTCCGGGGCACAAATATCTTGGTCCAGGCAATGAATTGAATAATGGTGCTCCGGTTGATAGTGACGACTTAATTGCGAAAGAACACGATTTAGCTTACAAAACTGCCTGTACTAGTGATGACGTACACAATGCCGACAAAAAGGCCATCTTAGCGTTTCTCATTGAATGGATAAGAAACAAAAATTGGCATTCAGCCGTCGGAGTGATAGGCCTGGGGTTGAAACATTTAACTGAACTAGTCTGTGCTAAAATATTTTACCCTAAACTAGTGAAATCTCAGAGTAACACTAAATAGGGCTGCAAAAACCAAGTATCGCGGAGATTTGACTATAAATGAAATGTTACGTCTAGATATGATTCAGTCAATGAGAAGGTATGGTACAGTTGGCACAGTAGCGAGAACGGATATTAATATAAATAAAAATCTTTACATAATTGTAAAGATTATAGGACTTTGGGTTTTGTACACAACGCTCCACGAAGAAAAATGAAGTGTCCAATATGCGGTGAAGTGTTTATAAGTCATTTCTACTTATATTCTCACCACTACGAGAAACACGTAAACGTAACCAAACCTGAAGTACAATATTTGTACGGTACTCCTGAAAACGTATGGATCGATCCTAGACCTCGAGCATCCCGCAATGTTAGACGTCTGGGCAGACCACCTTTGATTGTATATCCAGCGAATAACACTTTGAAAGTAAATGAAACAAAACAGTTCGAAACAGACTTGACAACTGGAAACGGGATGTTACGCGATGGAACTCTTAGAGACCTCCAAAGTTATACATATAAAGAGCTTCGAGCAATTCTTCGGTTTCATAAGCATCATTGTAATAAATAAGGAGTTCCAGAATAATACTACCTCAGTTTTACTCCAAACGGTGACGAGTAAAGATAGAGAATGGCTGTAACCTGTCCGCATTGCTCGAGCACTCTTGCCACCACTTACAACTTAAAAAGGCATATTTCTAGAAAACATTCAGAATATATCCAAAACGATAGTGAAGAAGAAGTTGAAGAATGCGATAGTGATCAAGAAAGCGACAATGTTGGTACTGATAGTGATCAAGATGATGAGGATGCAGAAGAAGAAGACAAAGGAGACAATAACTCAGGAGGACCAGAATCTACCGAAAGTCAAGCTACCGACTCAGCCGATGAAGATGGTACATACACATACGACGAAGTTGTAGCAGTACTAAGATTTTATCTGGAACAACACCAACAACTACAACAATGATTTTTTTAAGTAATTTACTTGTCAGTGATTATGTAACAGTTAAGCTCTTCAATTAATTTCTTTGTTTTCATTTTAATAAAGTACAATTTTACCAGTAAATCAATATCCGATTTTTTATTGACACAGTTTTACCAATCAAATTTCTTGAATCAAATTTTTTTACTACTTAAAACTTAAAAAGGTATATTTTGGCTTACGACAAAACTTCATCATCTTTTTCCTTAAGTTTTTTTTTCTTAATTGCTTGATCCGTTTTTTTTTTGTGCCAAAAAGTTTCTGACAACACAGTTTTGTATATAATAATTGAAATTTTTATTAATGAAAATGTCATTAAGATGTAAATCTAAAGAAAACTTATCGATAAATGATTTCATTGAACCACCGTTTGACATATGTAGGACAAAACACGCAGCATACATACCACAAACTTTTGATTCAAGTTGATGGAGCTGTTGCTCGTTTGATTCAAAAGTTGAACAATTTCTAATAAAAAAATCTGTCATGTCATAGATGTATGGGGGAAATCCAAAGCTGTCGCAAAATGAACCTTTACGATTTTTATCCACATAAAGTCCTACCCAGTGAGTACCGGGTGAATACGATGACGAAAGGTTGATTATGAAGCCGTACTCATCCTTTTCCGACAGTATAACATTCTCCAATTTGTCCATTGTGCAGACTTTAAATTTCCGATTTTTTGCTGAATTATTGATTTCCAAGAAATGCTGCAGCACAATGGTATTCATTGTATCTTTGACCAATTTCAACAAAGCGATTACAGTGGTTGACTCAGCTGTAGTACGGTCAAAGTGTAGGTCTAGAAAGATGTTCATTCATCAGTACCCCCTTTTTACCGTTCTTCATAAGGTTTTACAACAGAAAATTTCTCCTTACCTTCCAAATTGTCACCTTGTTTTCACCACTGATATTTTTAGTTTCGTAAAAATGCAAACAACCTGACTCTACGAACCCCAGAACAAAACTGTACTGACCTCACTACACAGAGTCGTTTCATATTCAAATATGTCTATTTAAACGACAGTTTCTCACAGTTAAAAAAAAAGAACCATTATTTACTTGGAACTATGGACGATATCGGCGATGTGTACGAGTCACGATGTAGGAAAGTTACGAAAGAAACTGATCCTACAAAAATTTTGCAACTAAATGTCACTTCGCAAACCTTGTCAACCTATTTTTATTGACCCTCCACTGCCACTTGTCACAAAATCATAACAAGACAACAGCAATTCTACAATCAAACGAGAAGGCAAGGACAGCATGCCACAACAGAAATAGACTGTGCTTGTCCTTCTACATAGAGTCCGTTTTATGCCAAAATATTGTCGAAACTGTGAGAAAGAACCATCGTTCCCATGGATGTATGGTGTTAGGGAATCTCGCGCCGCGTCATTCACAATAACTCACAAAGTGACATCTTCCTTATACAGAATGTGTCAAAATGTGAATTATTGTGAATGACGCGGCGCGAGATTCCTAGCAACCGGATGTATTCATAAACTCAATTTTGCTTCACAGAACACAGAAATAGGCTGTGCTGTTCATACTGCACCGTCTCCTTTTTATACAGAAAATATCACAAAAAATCTAAGAAAGAACCAACATTCACAGGCATTTTTTTCTTTATCTGAGAATATGTACCGAATTAAAAAAACTGAAATTCTCTCAAGAGTTATATTCAATACAAAAGACATTGAAGAAACACAGCTATGCAAAACAGGATCTTCACTGATCGTCTGTATAGTAGTGCAGTTATATAGTCTTTGCAATCAGAAAATTTATCCTTACCTTCCAAATTGTCAGAATCGTACGCCTTGTTCTCACCACTGATTTTTTTTAGTTTGGTGAAAATGCAAACAGCCTGACTCTACGAGCCCCAGAACAAAACTGCACCGATCTCACTACACAGAGTCGTTTTATATTCAAATATTTTTATTTTAAAGACAGTTTCTCACAGTTTGAGAAAAAGAACCATGGTTCTATGGACGATATCGGCGCTGCATACGAGTCACAATGATGTAGGAAAATACAATAGAAACTGATCCTACAAAATTTTTCCAACTAAATGTCACTTCTCCGCAAGCTTTGTCAGCTAATTTTTATTGGCTTTCCACTTGTCACAAAAAACATAACAATACAACAACATTTATGAAATCAAACGAAAAGGCAAGTACAAATTGCCGCGACAGAAAAGACTGTGCTGATCCTTCAACATAGAGGTCTTATTAAGTCAAAATATTATTAAAACTGTGAGAAGGGACCATCGTTCCCATGGAACTATTCATAAACCAAATTTTCCTTCACAGAACACATCTAGAAATAGGCCAAAGCCCATAGCAGGGTAATAGAAAAAAATAAAGTAGTACTTTAATCGAAGTATGCGAATATTTCCATACCTTTTTTCATAATGTCATTCCAAAATTACCATTAAGGCTGCTAATGGTATTATTGGTATCAAAAAACTACTCTATTTGACGTGTAAAATCCTCTATTACACTGCTAGGTGCTTTGAATAGACTCTTCATACCACACCGAGTCTTTTTTATACAGAAAATATCACAAAGACTATGAGAAAGAACAAACACTCACATGAACCTATTCTACAGGCAATTTTTCCTTCTAAGACACATCTGAGAATATGCACCGACCTTTAAAGAAAAAACCGACATTCTCTCATGAGGCATATTCAATACTCCTTGTCAGGTATATATAGGCCAGTAGTAGGTGCACAATCGTAAAGGTTACTCAACCGCGCACCACTCGAATCTATTGTATACCAGTACACGCGGTAGTACCCCCTACAGTACAACTTTCAGCATCAATACACTGCACAGCACCATTTTCGTCCACAGGATAAGTTCATTCATGACACGACCCATTTCTTCATAATACACAAATTAGTTTAAATAGTTTTCTGATGCGATTTTTTCTTTTCTTGTTAGAATCGTTTTGTGAGATTTTTTCCACCAAAATTTTTCTTGGATGGATTTTTGTTTTGCTCACCCTAATTAGTCTTCTAATTAGTTTTTCTAACCCGATCTTTTCTCTCAACGAATTAGATTTTATATTTTCGTAAACCTTTTTCAGCTACCAGAAACTCTCAGCGCCAGGTGTCACTCAAATATAGACAAAAACAATTTGATGACAGCAAGACATCACCAACTACTTTTTTATCTTCGCAAAATATTCAAAAAATAATAATAACAACAAAAAAACCAAAACACAAGTACAACCTATCGTACCTCTCTCCAGAAATAGACTGTGCTGTTCGTTCTGCACTGAGTCCTTTTTATACAGAAAATATCACCAAAAATGTGAGAAAAATCAACGTTCACACGGATCTATTCCAAAGACAATTTTTCCTTCTAGTAACATATCTGAGAATATACACCGACTTAAAAAGAAAAAAACCGATATTTTCACAAATTATTCAACACAAAGGACTTAAAAGAAACGCCGTTTATACATGGAGTATATGCGCATAGTTCAGCGCATAGTCTTTGCAAAGGATATACACCGCCTATAGCAAAAGTTACTGTGACTATACCGCCTAGAATAAGTGAAAATAACACAAAAGGATATGCGCCGCGTATATAAAGTGGTATCACTGTTATATAAATGAAATCCACCGCATATATAAAGTGGTGATATAAAGGAAATTTACCGCTTATATAAGGCGGTGATATAAAGAAAATTTGGCGCTTATATAAAGTAAATAATGTGTGATAAAAAACAAGAGCAATAACATTGCATTTTAAGAATACCAGAAAATGTATACCAGATGTGCGACCAAAACTCTTTTTTTTTATCGGAAACAAAAAACTGTGCAAAGGGACAACAGAAATATTATAATCAATGCAATGAGATACTGAAACATCAATTTTGCTAAAATGTAATACAAAATTCTCACAGAATGTTTACAACCTACATATTCCTATATTCCATTTTTACAAAGGAAATATACCGTATCTACATATAAAAGGATATGCGACGCGTATATAAAGAGGTATCACTGCTATATAAACGAAATCCACCGCATATATAAAGTGGTGATATAAAGGAAATTTACCGCTTATATAAAGTAATTAATGTGTGATAAAAACCGGCAATCTCTTTATATAATGCGGTGATATAAAGTGAAATTTACCGCTTATATAAGGCGGCGACATAAAGAAAATTTGATCCTTATATAAAGTAATTAATGTACAATAAAAAGCGGTAATCTCTTTAATATAAAGCGGTGATATAAAGGAAATTTACCGCTTATATAAAGTAATAAAGTAATTAATGACCAATAAAAGGCGGCAACCCTTTAATTAAAAGTTTGACAGTTCACGGAATATTCCCCATGATACTCTTCTGGTCTTACCAAAGAGATGATTTTATATAAGTTTGAACTCGAAAAGTGACGTTAGGTGTGAGTTAGTTGTGTCCGTTATTAGATAAAATTAAAATTAATATCATTAGTACAGCCCGGCCGAAGGCCGGGAAACAGTGCTAGTACTACGATAAGAAAACTTTCATAAAATTTTTAGTCGAATTCAGTTTATTACTCAAAAATTTCAATTCGAAAAAAAAAATCAAGAGATTTTAGGAATTGTAAGCCCAAACTAGTACCAAACTTAGGAAAAACAAGTTTCCTTTTTAAAATAAACTGTCCGGTATGATGTTTATAATTCAATTATGATACACTAAGTGCCTCTTAGTAAGAGGTGTATGCTCGAATTGCTGTATCTATGCAGCCAGAATATTCTGCATGCCTTTTCATTTGCGATTCTACGTTTTTGTTTAGTATATTCGCATCAATTACTCCCTCAAGCGATGCCAAAACACTTCTGATTGGCTCAAAAACGAATGGTACCTGTTGCAACATACCTGCTTTTCCGATCAGCAAGTTCATCAGTTTACAAACCTTGTCAAAATCGAGGCCTGCGTCTTTAGTTTTTTCCAAGTTAGTCGTTATAACAGTAACCATGGCAGTACAATCTTTGATGATAGAGGGTATCGGTCCCTCTCCAATTAGCAAAAGTGGTGCATTGACTAAAGTAATCGATTGAGTTGCTGCAGAGGCCTTGTCCAAAAGTTTATTGAGATCGCTTTGACCTGGAGCTGGAGCCGTATGAACATATCCAATAATGCAGGTCACGAATAGAATTGTTGCATACATTTTCGATGGCTGTAACAATCAATTTAAAATTAGGCCAATCAAACGCAGGTCAGGAGAAAATTAAAGGTCAATTCAGGTAAAAATTTGATGTCGGAATCACGAGGGATGGGTCAGTGGTTACGTACAAGCCATCTACCAAAATGATCCGGGTTCAATCCAATTGTCTTGTCAGACAATCCCACATTATATTTTCTATCGATTATTTCACATTGGTAACGTTAAAAAGTTCACTCAAGCTTCATAATTTGGGTAGTTGCAGTGTATTTAGTGGCTGCAACAATGTACACATGACGTAACACTAATACTATAAATTTAGCCTACATTTAGACGATGTATCAATTAAGCGTCTAACTTTCCTTATGGATGCATACTTCGAGGCGTCGTTAGGAAGTCACGTTAGGCCGGTAGTTCAAACTGTACTTAAAAAGGCTGTTAGTGAGGACTCTGAACAAATCAAAATCAAACACTCAACATAATGAAGCGACATTATCGTCGATAGTGAACAGTAATAGAAAACTGCCGTAGAATAAATTGGTATTAACATATAAATCGCATTTTAAAAATGTAAAAAAGAGAGAACGAAGACTTGAATCCACGATCCACGACGAATCCATCAGCTAAATTGATTATTGTCGTGGAGGAGACTCTTAACGACTCTGTGTAGATACCTTAGACATGTTGCCCAGAACGACAATGCAAAATGTTTATTTATCACAAACTGTAATTTACACAATTCAAAATGATTTTGTTCACTTCGAGTTACTCGAACAGTTCTAGAAATGTTAAAACGAATTTTATCACCCGCTTCAATCATATTTATATTCACTGTGGACATGAAACAATATTCATTTGGCCGCTCGTGCACAAGTGATTTTTTTATAGGGTAATTCGGTGAGCTGTCCGATTCAACAAGTTATCGAGAATATTCTAAGCCCAACAACGTTCGGCTAATTCGATGATTTGCTAAATCAGGACAAGCCCTAGGGTAAAGACACATTTGAATACTTACAAATTTAAAAAAAAAAAACAAGTCTTTCGACCACTTTTTTGCTTCTACCGGGATCACTTCGAAAAATTGTGCAGATCTTCTTGTTCTCTTGTTATCAAACTCGACGACAAAAATAATTACAAGCTCTGCATGAGTACAATATGGTCATCTATATAGTAAAACGCATGCTTTAAAAAAATTGAAGTACAAGATTTGAAACCGATTAAAAATACTTTGATCGATGGAAGTAATAGACCGGATAATAATACTGGTCATATGCTCGCCGTCTGCAACAGTTTAAAGAAGAAATTTTGATGCCATCCAATTATTTTCGTAGTATGTGAAGCTAACTCGTGGAATTACCCTCTCACTATCACATTTTGCACGAGCGATCGAAGAAAAAATATTTCACGTTTGTCGTGTGTTAAGCAATCAATGTTATTATTGGGCAACCAATAAAATCGATTGGATTTTATTGCAAATGAAAATTTTATAACTAAACTCGCACGACACTTTAGCTAATCTCTTCCGATTTTGATACACTTTTTCGTTCCCGGAAAGGTATTAAAAAAGGTGCGCCACTGTAGTGAAGATAAGGATAGTTGGTTGAATGGAATCGGAGATATGGCTCGAAAAGTGTCACATTAGAAGCTTTGGAGAAGAATGTCGGGAATTTCAAACCAATATTTTGAATATTCTATTTGCTACTTTTGTTGAGACCTTAAATAGTCTTCAGTTGATGGCTCCTGGATTTTTGGAACTATTTTACTTCGTAACTTCCATCAGACTTTTTGACGGAAGTAAATAGTATTCGACCACAAGACAATTAGTCCTAGGTTTTGGGATTAGTGCTTGGACCTAATGCTTTTATAAACTTCGCCGGGGATTTTTCCACGAATTCCTTTCCAAATTTCTTACTGCCATCAGCTGGACTATGGCTTAAGCCACTCCCAACACCACTGATTTCCGTGTTTCATCCTTACTTCCTTCTATATCCATCGATATTATCTTCCAATTCCAACCTTATCCGATCGAAAACTGGGTTCACTGGGCCCAAAACCTCTTAATTTACAAATTTCAGGGAGCAACAGTGAAAAAATACATTTTTATACAAAGAGAATTTATGAAAGAAACGTCAGAATAGTTTGACTATTGTAAATAAACTGCCTTTGCATAGTAGGTATACTAGCTTAGACATATAGGTATAATATAACATTCAATGACAAATCCAACAGACTCTATATGAAAAAGCTAAATAGAGAAAGGGGCCATGCCACATTAGTGAATTATAAGAAAAATGAAATTTCGTCAGTTTAAATTCGTTTCGAATCGTCTGACGATGAAACTAAACGAATGAAATTCCATTTTTCTTATAATTCACTAATGTGATGTGTCCCCATTCTGCATTTAGCTATTCATATGCAAATTACCATTTTTAATGGGAAAGTATGAAAAGCGGTGAATCAATTTCGGACCAAGGACGCAGGGTCAATTAAAATAAGTTTTTCGACACGAGACGAAAAACTCACTTCATAAATTTCGTAAATTTCAACAATTAATAAGTCATGCCAAGGACGACAGTTGTCAATGTTACCACGTAGTTATCTAAGCTTTATATGTTTCCCTTCTAAATACATGTAAAAATGAATCGCACGGGACACGACTCGACTGCCACTCTGCTGAATCGATCTATTTCGATAATATTACGCATAAAAAATAATCAATTCGCATTAATTTCGTGCTTCTTCCATTACTTTCGCTTAAAAGTTCATGTTAAAAATGCTAATGCGAAGAATCGATTTGGCTTTTTGTTCGATTTTCCCTCCTTTGTAAACTTATTTGTTTTTCTCTTCCATTTGGCGAGAGAGAACAACATATTCGTAATCTCAAAATCTTCTTATTTTCTTTTTTTTTGTATTTAATTCGGTCGTTACAAAGTTCACTTTACTATCGGTAGTCATCTTCATTAAAACTTATCTGAATCGAAAGTTTTATGAATAATTTTTATTTTATGCTTCTCATAATAATAACGACAACGACAATGAGAATAATTTAGAGGGAAGCGAAAAAAGATGTCTAATTATGTAATAAACAATGAAATGAACCGCATCATAACTTGTGATAAAGTAATTCACATACGTAACCCATAAATTAATGACGTTTTTTGGTCTATAATGTACCATAAATCCATTATGTATAGCACCGAAAACCGTAGATATTTCGAAAATGTAGAACTTTAGTGTTTATTTATCGTCTGTGTGTATGTAATTACCGCAGAGAGAGATAGAGGTTGTATAATTCCTAAAATCATAGAAAATTTAAACGGCTTCAAGAACATACTTTATGACGTACGTTTATTTAAACTGAATTAAGATGATTTTCTTAATCTGTTTTATTTGGTGTAATAAATATTTCAATTTTAAGTCGGAAAATCTGTATGGGCTGCGAACATTTTACGAGTATATTAAGTAATAAATTTTAGTCGTTGCAATGAAAAAGTATCCAAATGTTTGAAGTGTGCTTTAATTTGTGCTGTGCTCCGTCTAAATCTGTTTTTCGCAATTCCGGGCCATAATCATCACCTTTCCATGCATCTAATGTCGTCTTGGGGATTTTATTTCACTGCATTTCCGGACGCAGTGTAATAACAATTTTTTTTCGCACGCTACAGAGCCTATTACCTTCAACGAAGACTAAATGTTAATAAATTAAAATCTTGCATAGACCAGAATTCGAACCCCCGACACCAAAATTTTTATGAACATCAAGCAGCGACAATAGCCAGTCGGACTATAGAGTCACACAAATACACTGAATGTATTCTTGATATACTAATCCTCGATATGAATTTTTGGTACAAAATGAGTTAATGTTTTGCATTGGAAAGTTGATCATGTCCCGAAATTGCGCAAAACGTTGTATGTACCGCGGTAGGTATGCTGGTATTTTATCGCACTCGGCGTCTTGTTAACCTCGGCTTTACCTCGTGTCGACAACCTTCATTCCTACCTAGGTAGATAAATAACTATTTTGTTCATAAGATCGTTTAGTGAATTAATTAACCTATCTGAATCATTCAGCCCACATAAACATCAATATTATTGTAGATCATACCAGACGAAAACAAAGATTAGTTAACTTGGGTGCCATTCACATATCACCGAGGCCAAAATTGAAATAAATTTGTTTTGCTCGCTGCCTTTATCGCCTTAAGTTCTTTCAGATTTTTCTTTGCTTCATGTTGTTTGCCATGAACATTAATGGAACAAAAAAAAAATCAGGAAAATGGAAATGGTTTTCCTGCCGGAAAAGCCATTGACATGAAAACCTTAGAAGTCGAATATCTCCAAAGCTACAATATCTTTTTGAAAAATTTCTTCTGCTCTGCAAAATATGGCTCATTAACCATATTTCATGGAAGAACTTTTTTTAGTTGAGTCGCATTTTTAATAATTTATGAAAAATGGATTGTAAATGTCCGGGGAAAATGGCTTCAAAGTCAATGAATTTTTCTGTGCACTTTTTGGGAAACTCTTTTTGAAGTTCTTCGATGAATTATCGGCAATGAGCCATACTTTCCAGAATAAAAGACATTTTTCAAAAAGATATTTTAGTTTCAGAGATTTTTTAAAGGTTTTTTCATGAATGGCTTTTCCGGCTGGAAAAACAATTTTGCATTTTCCGGAAAACAACATGAAACAAGGAAAATCTTAAAGAACTTAAGGCTCACGGAATTGCTCAAGTGCCTGAACGGAAACTCATTTTTCAGCTCGAGTCGATGAAGAGGGCTAAAATAACACAAGTCAAAATGATAATCTTCAAATCATTAATTAGTGGACTATTAGTATTGACACGCAAGATTCGATGTCAAACGGTTTAAACGGTAGTTAAAATAATAGAAGTAGTAGATTTAAGGAAAATAACTGCACACTACTTTAATTAGACTCATTCCACCGGTACACTTATCGAACACTTCCAATTCCCCTCTCAATGAATGTGTGTAAAATTTGAGTGATGCTATACGAGTTAAAGTATCTACCGAAAATTGTATAAAAATATAAGTGTTCAATGAGTCAATCGAACAATCTAATTTTTGATTGGTGTGATAGACTTTATACATGTTACCAAAGGTTTTCAATTAGAATGCGGGTTAGGGCATAATTTTGTGAAATTTTTGTAGGATCTCTCATAGATTACTTGAAATTTTATGGTTGACTCATCCGTGGTGCTGCTTATCCGCATTCCCTTCGAGACGTATAATGCTACGCAATGGACGGAATTATAATAAATCAAAATTCGTGTAACATGAAACTCATTTTGACATACAACAGTTAATTACTGTTTAAACGAATATCCAGACAGTTAAATATTAATTGTCTATAAAAAACAATATTTTCGGTAATAAAGATAAAAGAAGATAATAAATTTTATCAAGGGAAAATAAATTTTTGGATTTGGGATTAAACGACCGTTCGGTTAAAATGATTGCTTTTACTCAGTCCTAAAAAAAATATTTTGTTTTCTCAGTTACACGTTTTATGATACACACCATCGAAATGGTTGTTCAAGATTTTACAGCTACTTTAAACGTGTAATAAAGGGTAGCAACGAGGACGGTTAAATTTAAAATCATTGCGGTGTGTACGGAAATTGAAAAGTTTAAAGGGTTGACGAGTTTACATAGAACACAATCTGCGGGAGTTAAAAACTAGCTGATGGATAGGACAACATCATCGATGAAGATCTCTAGTAAACAAGAAAATTAACTAACTGTATGTCAATCCGAATCCGAAATTGTGTTACTATAATCTACCACTTCATTTGATCCAAGTAATTTCAATGATTCGAAATCTTTTACATCATTTTTTTGAACATTTTTGTTATAAAAGGTCGTAGTCAGTTAGATTGTCGTTTATTCTTGAAGTTGTCGATAACAGATGGTTTGTACAGTAAAACCAGTTGTTACCTCTGGAGCTAGAAAGCTAACTGCTGCAGCATGCTGGATATGACAAGATTTTCGACGAAGTTCCTTCGTAAGTAATAAACGTAGCTAACTGTCTGTCCAATCCGAATCCGTAATTTTGTTACTATTGGATCAACTACTTCATTTGATCTAAGTATTTCTAAGAGATTATTGCAAAATCTTGTACTTCATTTTTTAAACGTGCTTTTTGTAATATACTGCCATATTGGTCAGTTAGACTGTCGTTTATTTCTGAAGTCGTTGTCGATAACAAATGATGACCGTAGTAACATGTTAGGTTAAGACTATTGGCACTCAGTGCCAATAGTCTCTTCATCATGATACTTTGTGCCGATAGCCATAGTATAAGAAAGAGGCACTTTGTGCCAATAGCCACAATATTATATTATAATGTGACTATTGGCACACAACTTTGAGGACTGAAAACTTATGTGATTTTATTTCGTATTGTAGGTCTAAGTTCGATTCAATTAACGTAAGGTCCAATGAAAATAGTTTCTATTTCAATATTTGGACTACACCTACGCTATAATCAGGAGACCATTCGCACTGAAAGACAATAGTCATTGGCCAAAGTGCAATGAAAAATCTGTTGTTCTCTCACATTTTAAGAAAAACTAACGTTAATCTCTGCCAATTTCAAAATGTTAGCAGACCATTCGACTGCAAATAGCTCATACATTGACTAATCTTTCGTTTCAACTATCAAAAGATTCTTTTGAAAAGAACATGCTTTTCAAACCAAAATTTTATTTCGTTAGATTTAGTGAATTACATTGACATTGAGTCGTGACCACAATCAAAAAAAAAAAATATTCAATATTTTTTACTTCCGACGATTTGAGATTTTTTAGATGAATAATTTAGTTGGAACAAACGAAACTTATTCCTAACACAATCTGTAGAAGGATGAATTTCAGTTGAAACAAGCCAACCTCCTTAACTACATAGTTTGTAGAAGGATGAATTTAGTTGGAACAAAACAAACTCGTTCCATACACAATCTGTAGAAGGATGAATTCAGTTAGAACAAACAAACTCCTTCCATACACAATCTGTAGAAGGATGAATTCAGTAGGAAAAAACAAAACTCCTAGCATTTTCGATAATATAATTCATACGGCCTGCGAACAATGATTTTTCAATGATTTTCGATAAATTTAATAATTCGGGTGCAAATAGTGTTCATTGTCTTTTTATTTATAGTGTGCCAATAGTCATATTATAATACTGTGGCTATTGGCACTTTGTGCCAATAGTTTCGTCATAGTTTCGCTATTGACACAAAGTGCCGATAACCACAGTATAACAAAGAGATACTTTGTGCCAATAGTCTCTTTGTTATGCTGTGGCTATTGGCACTTTGTGCCAATAGCTTTTTCGAACATGTTAACGAAGATTTTAGAGAAAATTTGCAATAGACTTCGGTGTTGTTGAATCTATAAAAAGATTCGTTTTGGTTATTTTCATCATTGAATTCTACCGTCGGTATAAATGTCTTTCATACGCACTCTTTTTCCAACCAAACAATTCCATTTTCTTTTAATAAACAAATTTCGGCTACTTTATTAATGAACTTCAATCGATATGTAATTGTAAAATGCTACATCGTCAGTGAAAAAAGCAAATATTTAAAAACGAAGAAAATCGGAGGAGAAAAATGTATAATAAATCACGGGAGGTAATCACTTTTTGATTTGTGTTATAGGCGAAATTCTTTTTTGAAGAGCAAGAAAAAAATAGCGTAATGATTACAGCATGAGGTGTATGTATATAGAAGTAGGTATAAATACAGGCAATCTTTAAGGCATCGCATCTATAAATATACTAACAATTTTTCCCTATTAATATCTCTATATACCTCTATACACTTCTGATGCCTGAGTTATAGAAGATGCTTTTTGGAATAGAAAAATGAAATATCGAATTTTATTCCACATCCACCTTTCAAATACACACTTTGCATAACGAATTCTGTTTGTGGAAGCAATCTCAACGGTGGAATCACAGTAAACCTATTCAAGCAAACATACACCAGACCCGAAAATACATTCGTGTACCCTGTGTGTAAAATTCAACCGTATTCCGGGGAGCACACGTGAAATTGAGTTTTTACCGCCATTTGATTATTTTATATTGAAAATTCATTGTGTTAAGAGGCTGTAAAGTAGATTCTTACTTTATAAATATTTTATGCTGATAAATGCCGAACAGAAAAGACGGCTGAGAATGCGTATTTGTATGTCTTCAGAATTGAAAGTGGAATACTATTCGTTTGAGAGAAAAAGTATTTTAATGCTGAAGAAGTCGTAACTGTAGGATTTTCCATTAATGTTGTTTATAGCTGAGGGTGTTAAATGATAACAACATAAAATGCAAAATGTATTTTGACAGACACGATTACAGGGCACGGTAACGATGACATAGTTGGGTTGGTCTCGTTTATGCAACTCAGACTCATAATGTGCACAATCGTCACTCTTGAGATGCATGAAAAATTCCTTCTATCCAATTTAGTGATGATATTTGCAACTTACACACCTGTGTGTAATGTCGTATGAAACGGTTTTTATCGCACTAGTGCGAAAAAAATCATGTGTTGCTGACGCAGTTGATTCGGTTTTCTTCCGTTTGAATTCTTTCAGTACATTTTTTAACTATTTTCCTAACAATAGGTTTCTCAACATCTGCCACTTGTGACGCAATTTTTTTTGTAAAATTTTCTTTCACAAATTTTTTGGGTCAATTTTTTGTTGATAAAACTTTTGCGTACTGCGCACAATGCGTCACCCTCAGTGATATCAGTTATTTTGTAAGTAAGATAAAGGACTTGCGTCACATTTACCCTTTAAGAGTTTTTTGACTGATATCACCACTTTGACAACATCAAAAAACCTTATGGAAAGTAAAAAATTCTAGAGAAATCAGTCTAAATCCCAAAATATAGAAACCAATCTTGGAAGACCTCACTTATATCGAAAATAACTCAAATCCATTGAAAAATCAGATTGAAGTTAGGAAGTACTAGAGGAATCATCTATCATCCCCAAATTTAGGAATCAACCTCACATATATCGAAAATAACCCAAATTCATCAAAAAAGACGGAAGTTAGGAAGTGCCAGAGGAATAACACTCAGAGACAGAATGACGAATCAATGGATTCGACAACAAACCAGGGTCGTTGATGTCATGGAAAGAATAGCATCTCTGAAGTGGAACTGGGCGGGACATATTGCAAGAAGGACAGACGAACGTTGGACCAAAAAGATCATGAACTGGCGACCATATAAAAGACGATCTATAGGAAGACCACCAGAGAGATGGACAAACGGAATTAAGAATATTGCAGGTACAAACTGGCAGCAAATGGCAATGGATCGTACGAAATCGAAAGAAGAATAAGAGAAGAGGAATCATCTATAATCCCAAAATTTTGGAACCAACCTTGGAACACCTAACTTTTGTCGAAATCCATCAAAAAATCTGATAAAAGTTAAGAAGTGTCAGAGAAAACATCTGTCATCCCAAATTGTAGGAACCAATCTAGTGGAAGTTAATACATAATAATACCTACAATTTCCAACAAGAAACACATCCCAAAACAACACACATTTTTCACCACATTACAATACAATCCATATCATGCAACAAAATATGCAACGTACACTCTTACACACTCAAATTAGCTTTTATATGACATTGGGGAGCTTCCAGCTACCAAGATATAGGTTTTTTCCAACTTTTGAAAATTCCATTCTTATTTTTGGGCCATTATTAGCCTATAACCAAAATTTCAGGAAATCTATAGAAACGATATCTAAGTTTGGGGGTCGGTAAAGTTAAGGGAGGAAGTAAAAAAAACAAAAAGCTTACTACCATGCGGGCATGATGGTTTTTGCTCTGATGGGAAAAAGAAAAATAAGCTAAGAGTTCTGCATAGTCTATCTTTATAAGGCTAGTACTAAATTGTTAAAACAAATGAAGTAAAAGATTGTCCATCAAACAGAAGGTCATGATTTAAATAAAAAAAGTTATAAAATATACCATGATTTGCCTATGTGGGTGTGGTTAATGATTTGAATGTTTTTTTGTCTCATTTATGTCGTCCAGAACTAAACGTTTTGATTTGTTCGTTCAGTTTATAGACCTCACTAACAGTCTTTTACTACCAATAACAAGTGCAGTCTGGACCACCGGCCTGACTCTCTGAAGAAAGTTAGGTGCTTGTAATTGATACATCGCCTAAATGTAGGCATTATGTCCAAAAAATTAATAGTATTTGGGTTACGTCATACGAGTTGTAGCCATAAAACACACTGCAACTTCCCATATTGCTAAAAAATTCCATGTGGAATTGTCTGACACGGGAATCGAACCCGGATCATTTTCGTGGAAGGCAAGTACGTAACCACGGAGCCATGCCGTCCCATTAAGTTTGTTATCAATGTTACTTCAGCAAATCTTAACCAATTCCGATGAACTTTTCTCTACCTGAAACGTAATCGAAATCGTAATCGTATGGAGATGAGCATATTTGGCCGATTGGTTTGAGAGCGTTGAGGCGTTGAGTATACTAATACAGGACAAAAGAATCAAGACTTGTGAAGACAGGAAAGTAATAATAAACCGAATATTTTGGCTCTTCAATTGTAGCCACACTTTTTAATGAGTGACAGACAACAACAAAATGTTGAGTTTTACTAGATGTTTGTGTTTTCTAGCTTTTTTTACAACAAAATGTTAACTATTAGCGTATCCAGAGGCGTAACCAATTTCGAATTTATATTTAAGAAAAAGGGAACCAATTTCTATTTCTCAATCGGAATCAACCTCATTTCTGTCCGAATTAAATTGGGTTTAGGTCATTCCCTCGATGGGAATGGAAGTTCCCGTAATAGAATTGGCAAAGGTTACATTTATCTTGAACTACTTTGACCCGATACAAGTGTACTTGAGGGATTAATTTATGCGTTCACTGGGTGAAAAGGTATGTAAAATTTGTAATTCATTCGGCGATAATACGGGGTATTTATATGGTATATATGCACACGTGGTATACTTAAGAACAGGAGCCGACTGAAACTGTTATGCCTATTTTAAGTTACTATCACTTTTATCGACGGAATGTATAATAAGAATCTATCGCCGTCTGATGTATAATATCTTGACCTTTTTCGAGACATTATTGTGCACGTTCTAGCAGCCATTTAGAGCTGTCTTGTAACACAATGTTTTTCTAGGAAATTTTCGGAAATGTGAACATTATGTTATAGTTGAGCGACCCATTTCCATCGTTAAATAGTCGGATGTGTGTACGGTGGTGAAATGTTTTATGAAACTAACAACCTACACCACCACCATAATAGCGTACATATGTTGTGGTATAACTAATGTAATTTACTTTTACTTTTATGTTTAAAAAAGACGAGAACGTTCAAAGCATAGATAAATAACATTCCGCCAGCCATGTATGAAAATTGTTAGTCATGGAGGAGGAAAAAGCAATGCATAAAACCGTATACGCATTTCGGTCGGGACAATTTTATCAGCATCATCGTTTCCTTATTCCGTATAAATAATATCTTTAATGCTCCATAAATATGAGACGTATGAGCCCGAGAGTAACGAATACTAAATCTTAATTATTTCTAAATTTATCCGAACCGACTTGAAGGCATCCTGATTGTGATTCATATCTGCATATTGCCATAAGGTACAATCCGTTATTGTCTGGTTGAAATTGTGTATTTGTGTACTGAGGGAGGTGCGGGAAATGAGGAAACGTAGGAAAATGTGTAGTTCAGAGACGTTGAAACACCAGAGTGGTGACCAGAATAACTATTACATCTAGTTGACTTACTTATTGCAATTAGAGATATACGCGAGAAGATTTCAAGAAAAAAATCGTAGCTTTGCTGACTCTTGGTGCAACATCTACTGATCCGCGAAACTGCTTTCGAGACTTTGATTAACACTAAAGAAGCACAGAAAGAGAAACAAAACTCGCTGTTTTGCCCTGTTTTGCGTGCTTTCTTGCCAGTCGCTACTGGTCCATGAACCCGATTTTCGACAATTTTATGATTTTTCTTGCTAATATCTTTTATTTGACGTATTGATAATCAATTTTGAGCAGGAACTCGCTTAGATATCCGCTAAAAACCTATGAAAACCAAGCGAAACTACAGTGCTGGACTAGCCCTAAAGGGTTTCGGGCGATTCCCGAAGGGCCTTTTGATTTAAAGGGCATTTTGAAAAATTTCTTCATAAGGAGTTGAATTTCAGCTAGGATTTTTTGTACACTGTTACGTTGTCACCACAGATAAATAACGTAAAACCTACAAATTTTCTCCAGGAAACAGGATAAACCCATACTGTTTTGAAAGTCATCCTGGAGAAAATTTACCTAACAGTGTACAAAGAATCCTGGCTATGATTTGACTCCTTATGCTGCAAAACTGCAAAACAGCGAGGAAGTTTGGAATAGTGTTTTGTTTCGCTTCACAGATTTTTAGCGTATATAATTCTCAAATGAAAGGTATTGAGGAGACGAGTTAGAAAATATAATTTTCGCAACAAGTGACGAAAAGTGGGACTTCCCTTTGCCTTTATTGCGAAAAATGTTGTATACAACTCGATGATAAATGCTTTTCCTTTACTAGGGAAAATGGACTTTCCGTCCCTAGGGAAATGTCTTTCACTCCTTCGTAAAGGAAAACGTCATACTACACTCGGGAAATAATTTGATGTTTCGTATCACGATGAATAAAAGTCCCTCGGTCTAAAGCCCTCGGACACTTTTACTCATCTGAATACGAAATATCAAATTCCTTCCCTTGTATAGTAATATACTATTTAACTTATGTAATGTCATAATGTAATGACACTTCTCAGAACGTCAATTTATGAACTAAAAATTTCGATAATATTACATTTGCGCACGGCTAACTTCGATAATTTCTCATTTATTTACGGCGAATTTCGATAATTTTACATTTACTGAAAATTGGCAGATTCTTGACAGTGTACTAGATCTGAGATTTGTTTGAGAGGAATATGAATATTTGACGGTGTCATGGCGTGTTGATGTTTCAATTCGATTTTTTAAATTAGTTTTTAATTGTGATTATTAAATTACAGTAGATAAAACGTTGTTCCTAACACGGTAGTAAATGGGAGTGTTTTGCGCACATGATGTGACGCACATCTAGTGCGCAAAACACTCCCATTTACTACCTTATTATGAAAATAGCTATTTAGGCATTAGATGTGTACTTTGTCACATCGTCAGTTGTATAATTTACAGCTCAATTTTTTATAAAAATAACTTTGACAGTTCAAAACACATTGCAGTACTCGAAAAATGTATGTAATTTTTTAATCGGAGGGGGCAAATATTTGAAATTTAGCTCCTCCTAAAAAAATCTCGTACATTTTTTGAGTACTGCAATGTTAAAATTATTTTTATAAAAAAATTCAGCTGTACCAATTTGAAACATAGGTCAGTGGTTCGGTAGCTGTTGCCCTTAGAATATGTACAGCAGCGTCTTCTGCGTATTTTTTGTTGTTTTTCTTTAGTTTAATACGTAATATCTTTGAGTGTAAATGCTCAAATATGACGTGCGATTCATCAAATGAAAGGTACTGACGAATTCAATCAGGAAGTCTCGAAAAGTAGTTTAGCTGAGCAGTAACTGTTGCACCAGGAATCAGCAAAGCAACGATTTTTTTTTCTTTAAAGCTTCTCACGTAACGTTTTTAGGTGTAACAGTTGTTGTAAATAGTTGTTTATATAAACGTTATTCTGGTCATCTCTCTGGTGTTTCAACGTCTTTGAAATGCATACTTTCCTACCTTTCCTGTTTTCCCGCACCTCACTGAGAGTGTTATTAGATGGAATTGTGTTCCACAATGTAAATAATAACATAGACTATGCTATATAGAGCCACAATGACGAGAGTTTCATCAAGAAATTAGGCGTATTTATGCCCCTTAAGTAAAACAAATCAAATAAATTAATAATACTTCATGATTTATAAAGGTATATCAGAGATTTTATGTAAATTAAATCTTTATGGTGAACTTTCAACCCCTCCAAATAACATAATATGGATTCGATATTGTACGAAACAACTCGTACAACTTATACTATCAACAATCTCTCATCGTCGAAACGAAAACTCACTTAAATACTGGAAAATTCTTTGTCCCAAAAATGGAATTTACAAATTTCATGAATATTAAATAACATGAAGCCGAAGCATCATATACTGTGTGTATACATGCCATAAAAGGAAGAAGAACAAAAAATAAAATAAAAACAAAGCAGAAACGTTGAGAAGGTTGAGAAACTCATAACTTCGTTAAAGCTCTCTCGTACACTTTAATTTAATATTTTAACTAAATATGATAAATGACTTTAAGACACAGCCACATGTACATACTACACACATACAATACATCCATTGAGCACATTGAATTAATAATACGAATTTACGAATTTTCGAAAAATACACACAACGTCAGCATTACCTTTAAATTTTCATCTCTAATAACGCTTCTCTCTATCTCCATACTCTATTCAAAACAATGGCCATAATTATGTGCTGGCCTAATTAAAAGCTACACTTCTTTCGGAAACACCAACCATCCTACTTCTCCAACGACAAATTGTACAGAACATATAATAAAATGCAATATACCAGAGGGCACAATAAACATCTGTACGGATTTACATTGTAGTTTGTTGGATGTTTTATTTGTTATGTAACTAATATGAATGAAGGTATCACCCACTTTACTTTTCTACTAATTGAAACAGATATTCCATATTCACAATGTTGTGTTGTGCTAACACAAATACACACACACACCACCTATATAGCAGCCGGTCTGTATTTTTCCATCATGAGATATTTCCCCGTTTTTTTTGTTGCTTCAACATTTCACTATGCGACAAAATTCGGTAAATTCCCATGGAAAATGAACATCACACACAGTTCGGTATCTGAACGATTTTTGGCCGTTTTTCATTTATGTACGTGGAACGTATAAAGCATCGCTCCACTGATGATGATTTATAAATTCGAACGAAAATATGAATTTTATCGAAATTCGTTTAATGATATCATTTCAAACAAGGGAGAAATCGGTATGTGTGCATGTACATAGATCGTACTTTATGTATAATACGTCAGTAGCTTTCACTGAAAATGTAAATTTCATTCTATAAAACCCTTGATAAGACCTATGACTGAAACCGTATACTGCGGAACGTGTATCAGTTTCGATGATGAGTTATTTCTCTTGGTTATTCTTTGTCAACATATAATGTGAAGTGCACTTACTCTTACGTTGTTAGTATTTTCTACTCGTTAACTCTCCACTCCAATAAGTAACAATTTTGATTAAATTTTAACTAACCAAAAAAGTGCACGAATTTACCTTTGATCGAATATCCATCTCTCTCGGAAGGGGAGGAAAGAGTTTGTTTAGCGTTTCATCACAAAAATTCCATTTTCTTTTTGTATAACGCCTCTAGGAAAGGGGTACAGAATTTATGCCGGCTCCCTTTCAAAGAAACTGTCAATGACAGAACACAAAAATTTGTTATTCTTCCAACCCATCCCGACTATATGAGACATACGTTAACTAAATTACACAAACGACTTTCCACCGAATTGCCTCATTTCGATTCAAAAGACTTTTCCGGGTAATCACAACATTAGTTTTACATCCGGGGAAAGCTTCATTTTTCACATATGTGATAAATGATGTACGAATACAAAAAATGCATACAGCTACTTAATGACAAACCCAATTTTATTATAAACATGTTTCGTGTGTCAGGCGACGACATCTCGTATACTTGTTTCAGTATGATAAGTAAAAAAAATGCGAAATTCTTTTTGAAGTTGATACAGTTAGAGGCAGTGAAATTTCAGTATTAATTTGCTTCGGTTTATACACTCACTCCTCGCAGCCATTTTGAAATGTATGACATATTAAACATCAAATTCAAAATATGGTGGGAGAAGTGAATGTTTACTACTATACGTCTTTATACGGTTTTACCACTACCACGCGGGTGCGTGCAGCAGTTTCGAACAAGTAGAGTTTTGATTATGTGTGAATCAGCTGAACAACAGCTGAAGTAAATTCATGCTGAAATTTCACGGCCTCTAACTGTACGGAGGTTAATACGTTTTTTGTGCTGTGCGTTCTTTCGTTTTTTCAGTTCGAAGATACAAGGAAATGTTCATTTCAATGACATCATGCTAAAAAGTTAATAAACTTCGATGATATTTGAAAACTTTACGTGTTGAAAATGTCCTTATTACATAATTTATGTAATATGAAACAAAGCAGAAGGGTGCTTCACTCCAGCCACTCGAACATTGTAGCAATGGCATACATTTAGAACATCTTTCCACCTCGGCATCGTGTAACCCAATTCCAAAAGAATATTCAACTAAACTAATTTGATACAACAGTATCACATAGATGGCTTTCCAATCTGTTGCGAACTAAAGATTAGATTGGGTTGCAATGTGAAGAGCATTCATCGGAATTGGAGATAATAAGAAAATAGGAATATAATATCGGAAACCGAGATTTTTCATCCTACGCTTACTATTTCTATTAATAATAATTAAAGGTAGACAGTAAACACGATCCGTTTATGTTAATCAAATTAACCTCTCAGAAACAGCTATTCTTTTGCAACAAAACTATTAGAAGAATAAACTTATTTAAACGAATAAATGGTTCTGCCCACTTACAGTAAGTTGCCTGCTAATACAACATATCGATCTGTCACAGAATCTGTTACTTCATTTGTGTGACATGTGAAGACTCTACTAGTGTTTTACACACAATCTATTACTTCAATGTTTGCATCATTTCGCTGTAAAAGAGAGCATTTTATTATTGTTGTCGTTGTCGATAGCAGATGAGATAAGATTAAAAAATTTTTGAAGTGAAGGTGACCTATAGACACCTATTCAAGTGTTTTTGATTACCTAGTTCATACGAATCGGCGTACAGAGCACCCATGTTAGGTTAGGTTAATATATTGTGTATGTGTATTATGGTCATATTAGCACAATTTTTTTTTTGCGTTCACATTATTGCAGTTGATACTGAGCAAAATGGAATCAACTGTGCGTTATTTCCTTCTTTTTGTGTTTCATCTCATTATGACCCTCAGGGCCCAAAAAATTGCTCTACAGTATACTACTAAAATGCAAACTTTTGAACTTAGTTGAAAAAATCGTATATTTTGTCACGAGAGCTGAAAAGTTGAATTTTTTGGTACTAGTCGAAAACTCCACATCGTTAGGACAAGCTTACGACGTCTACCGAAAAATTCCAGAATAGACGGCCAAAACAACAACTTTTCCTCTCACATTCTCTTTCACTTTTCGTTCCCGCGACATCACTTTTCGTTCCCACTCATGTTAATTTTTGCGTATTGTTAAAAATTTCGTGCAATTGTTATGAAATTTGACATTAAAGTAGATTGCGTCGATTGATCATGCAAATATGAATGAGAGATATACCGCAGTGTTTGTTGTTATGTTTTGTTCGGAATGTGACTTTTCCGTCAGCCTCAATGAAAAATATGTCACATTCGGAACAAAAAGGTTTGTTTTTGACCGAGGTGATGAAAAACAAGTCTTTTTGTTCCTAGTAAGACAATATAGTATTATTGCAAGACTTTGCTGAGTAAATTTTCTGACCATCCTTGTTTTGATATTTCGATTTTGGCGGCTGCCTAGATTCAATTTTTGTCAATTCGTTTTCAATAAAAATCGGTGCATCACATCTAGTGACAAAAACTACCACTTTTCGCAACTAGTTGCATAAATAACTATCCAACATCAAAAGGTGATCAGTTCAACCTTTCTGTAGTTCAAATTCTGATGTTATCTTTTATAGTTTTATTTTATCGTTGTGTTTCGAGTTGGTTGTAATTTTTTTTTGTTACAATTGCAAGTATTGGATTGTAGTCGGGTTAAAGAAAACTTATACGGGTTGTGGACGTAATAATAAATACAAATTATGACCCGTAACATTGTCTTTCTCGAAACCCGTTACCATCAGACTGAAATTTCTCCACGTACACGAAACGTACAAGGTCGTGTGGGGTGCCATTAGATAGGTAATGGCATGTACTTTCGGGGGTTTAGACGCATCTACGATGAGATAGGAACTTTTCATTTGGAAATTACGTACAAGGTCGTGTGAGGTGTCACTAGATAGGTAATTGCATGTACTTTCGGGGCAAACGGGGTCTTATGGGGGCTTGAAAGCATCTACTATGAAATATGAGAAATTGAAATGTTAAAGTGCTCCTCATCGTAGATGCTTCCAAGCCCTCATAAGATCCTATTTGTCCTGAAAGAACGTGAAATTACCTTTCTTATGACACCCAACTCCAGCCTTTTACGTTTCGTGTGTCTGAAGAAATTTCAATTTGAAAGGTGCATGTTTTCAGTTTTTGATCACCTTCCAGTAGCAACACAAGCTTCGAAGAATTTTTTAGAAGTGGTTCTGGCTTGTAGGATCGAATACCTTTCTAGGCACAGATAAAAAAGTCCAATAGGAAATGCGTCCGATTTTGGTAGGTCTATTCGGTTTTCTTCATTTCATACAACGTTGCATTCAACACGAACCGTATGCTGTGTGCATTATCGCAAACAGTTGTCAACCATCGACTTAAATCGAGAAGACCATCGACAAACACCGACAGAGAATTCCACACTAATGGCTTCGACCCTGGCATCGAATGGAGACAGATGTGGTTGGACTCTGGTATGCCCAATCTTTGATTTTGACCGGCAAAATCATAACAAAAATTCAACTTTCCACGGAAAGTATGGGTGAACCTGGACAGATTGAGAACGGGTCATGGTAACTGTAATCAAAAGCTCTTCAAGTGGAATTTTATTAATGACCGCAGCTGCCAGTGTGGTGAACAAGTGCAAACGATTTCTCACATATTATTGGATTGCCCACAGAGGGGACGTAGAAAACATTAATAAGCTTAATGACGATGCTGTGACTTGGCTAATGTCTTTGAATTTGTGATAACTTTAAGCATGATTTTGTTATTTTCTTAACTTTAAATATTTGAATTTGTAAATTATGACGACGAATAAACCATAACCTAATAATAATAATCGCACACGACGTTTTGTCAACCTTGGCTTCGGATTGGCAATCTAACATCTAGTGCGGTAATATACCTTCTTACGATTCTTAAATAAGTATCATCGCCTGTATCGTCTTCCATTAAGTTCAGTACTGCACGTCTATATATTAACGAACATCATCAAAGAAAAACCCCGCGGAAATCCTATTTTGATTCGCTAAATATTTCCATTTTATTTATCTAATTAAATATAATTTCAACAATAACATCAATCTATCAATAATTTAATTACAATTTCTGTTTTATCTTCAAAGCGAAGATAAACCAATCAACTTTATATTCACATAGAATTACATAATTACAATATCACAGCAAATGTTTAAGTTCACTGATACAGGATTCACGAATGTGTACTACACATTGTGTAGGGTAATTTAATAGTTAATTATGCATGAATTTGTGCCTGCAGGCGACTAGTCAAATTCATTGCGCGAATTACAGTCGTGTGGAAATGTTGCGAGTTACATCAGATTTTTCATCAGTCTTCTTAAACAACATTTTCGTCAAATAGCGTGTCTCAAATTCGGTGCAACATTTCCCTGGTTTTTCTGCATCTTTCAGGACATCTTTAGCAGAAAGTGAAAAGGTACAATTTACAATCATTAATAGTCCCCAGGCCAGCGTGTTTAGAATTAGAATCCACTCTTTGTTCCCATCTAAAAATTTAACAGACGGGATAAACGATCGATCTACCATTAATATTCTAATTTTTACCTGTAAAATATGCCACGAAAGACCAGACCCCACGCCACACATTTATGGCGGACAGTAAAGAAACCATCGCAAACACGTCAAAAATGAAAACTTTTTGATCGTCATGTTTCTCACACACAGCACCAACACAGCTTTGGATTGTGAAGCAAATCAATGCTAAAGAATAGCCAAAGACCTACAATGGAATTTCGAATGGAGTGTTATGGCGTTTTTATGTATAAAAGTTGGGTTCATCTCACTTCTTAAATTTTGAAGTCATTTTGAATCATAGAATGAATGAATGGGCGATATAGTTAGCCTTTCAGAATAGAGCAAGTAGCACGATTGAATCTGTTACTTCGTTTGGGTAAAGAATTCTGTGGTGAATCTATTACTTCACTTTTTTCTTACCATTCCTTTTCTATATAAGAGAACACTAGCGAGATCTCATCGTTTATTCTTGTCGTTGTCGATAGCAGATGAAGGCGAGTCTCTCTATATCATGAGATTCTGACATTTTTTCATGTTTGTGTTGTCATTTAACTTATTTTCTCAACTCAAAAGTCCATGATAAAAGAATGCGGAATGACATTTCCAGTCAGAAAAGTTCAGTACATGACACTTTCTCTCCAGTGTCGTGTTGGGGAGAAAATAGAACTTTTTTCAGTTTTTCAGACACGATCCCAGCTGTTAGACATGTCGAAAAATATCGAATGAATAGAACGAACGATTTTCATGTAAAAACCAGTAAATTGAACGCAGTCAACGTCAATTAATTGAGGTTTAGGACTGCTGGACGAAACATTTAGTGGGGTTACGTTGACAAGTGCCGTATAATGAAAATGATCTATGATTTCAAAAATGGTATGGCGAATTCATGTTTGGATGGATAAACGTTGTTATCACCTCTTGGAGAAATAGCAGATTCCTTTTTAAGTAAAATTGACAAAAATGTCGCTAAGTTAAATGCTGCAGGTGATATTTTCAACTATTTTTTGTCAGTGGAGTGGAGGGGTATATACTTTGACTGACTCTATTCTTTCGAGTTAACAAGACTGTTAGTAAATTGTTGTTAGTTTCAACTTACTAGTGATGACAATGCCGAATAAAAGAGATCATGCGGGAAAATATTCGAATCATGGATGAACCAGAAATCATGCCAAATAAACGCAACCAGCATTTCAACAAACATCGTGGTCATACAGTCGAAAAAATATCGGAAACTTCCGTCAGCTTTCTCGAATGGAAATTTGAAAAATATTTATTCTGTTCACCAAAACCGTTAAAGACTTTGCGCTTACATGCTTTTCAAGTAACGTCCTCATACTGTACTGTTCCCGTGTATCAGTCAAAACAATAAATGGCGGCACAAGCGTGTTTCGGAATGCCTTCATGATCATTAGAGTTATTATGTTTTGAACAATGTTCGAACAAACAACGCCAAGATCTTTTGAAGACGTGGCATCCACACACATCCATACACCGCGCCAGAAACTAACGAATGTATGGCCCAAGAAAAGCGCATACAGTTTCAAGCAGAAAATGTTGAGGAAACTCCGCTTTTCGAAATTGAGAAACCGTTTGATCGCATCTTGGTGAAACATTAAAATCATTTGACCGAAAAATCCAAATGCCCACGAAACAAAACCACTAACGACTGGATCACTCGGTAAAATAAATGCATCGTAGAGCATCCACGTTGTCGACCAAAAGGTGACGACCAAGGGAGCCACTACAATGAGCGCGAATAACACATCGAAAACAGACACAAATTGTGTCAGCAAATTCGATTTCAAAAATGAATTCAGCATTTCCGTTGATCGACAAACTTGTAACAGCCCACCAAAACGAAATATAAAAAACTACTGAGCGAATTCGTTTGCATGTCACGAGTTATATGATCGAAATAAAACTACTTTTTCGCTAACCATAACAAACAATATTTACTGTACTGATCGCATTGCATTAATTACGTTTGATATCACAGTAAATGATTGTAAATTAACCTTCAAATAGTTCGCGAAAAAAAAATGGGAGAAACACGCGAAAATTAAACCAATTCAAAGCGCTCCACATTTCAAAATCTCCATTTCCGATTGATGGGTCGAGAATCTAAATGTTAAATAAATTTTTCGATAATACGCTACAAGAGACAAAACTCTATAGGCATCCATATAATAACACAAAAGTATCCGAACAATGCGGCAAACTAACTCTTCCAATATTTGAACAGAAAATGACAAAAATAAATTGAAAATTTATACACAACCGAACAACTAAATTTGGATGATTTCGTATCTACTACGTACTTACAAAATTGTTGAACTGGTTTTACACATAACAATAGATCAACAGGTAGCATTCTTCTTGTTTTTATTTGTTTTTTTTTATAGTTATAATATGTCGGATAGTAAAAAGTAACTGTTATAGACTTTAGAAATTATGAGTACCAGTATAGCTTTTCGGCGAAGAATTTGAGCTGAGGGATTTTTTTTTATTAAATGTCTCGCTGAAATCGAACACATTTTTCACTTTGGTAATTTGAGCTTAAATAGATCTAGGTGTGTGATCGAAATTCGAAAATCCACTTGAAGTAGATGTTTTATGTATAGTAGTGCGCCCAAGAGTAGTGCGTAAATTGATTTTCAAATAAATATGTAAAATGTATGTTCAGACGATTGAAGTAAAAGATTTTCCGCAACAGAGTGACACAGCACGATGTATTCTGTAACTCATGTAAGATTTTTCCACACTGGTTTTTTATATCCGCACTGTTTTGGTCATTTTACTTGAAAAGTAGTAATAATTCGAAATATTCCTGGAAAAATAAATCCTTCAATCTTCACTGGATTTGAACCACTGACCTCGAATATATAAGCTACGTATATTAACTATTCGGTCACAGTACTCGAATGTTCAAATCTTCATCACAGTGTTTTATATATGGAGTGCCCTTCTGTTGAAAAATATTTTTTTGAATTTTTTTTGTCTATTGTGACACTCGGTTTGCAGGAAGCATCGTGTGAAACACGTTTTAGAATGCTATTTTTTCAGCACACACATTAAATTTGTACTAGCGCTGAAAAACTCAACATTCCCAAACTTGTAGCACAAGATACTATTGTATCAAACATTAGCTTTAAACAAAAGAAGTAAAAGATTCAACGATTATATTGTAATGCGCCAGCCGTTTAAAAAAAATTGCAATTGACACAATATGACAGATTGTGATATTGGTAGCAATGTCGATACGTGAGATTTTCACTGGTGTTATAATCTGGAGCAACACTAACTTATCGACAAACTTTAAAGCATTTGTATCGCTTCTACTAAAACAGATCTGACAGTGTTTGTTTTCTGCAACAATGTATCGAAATACGAAAGGTTTCGTGGTCAGTGGTCACAAATAGAATTAAAACGAGGATTGCAGTTCATGTACTTCGCCCCGATTGTTTTAATTGATGGTGGTAGACTAATTATTTATTTAAAAAAAATTAAATTGTTTTGGTAGAAATGATTTGTTTTGATATTTGTGTATTTCGACGCATTGTTGCAGAAATATAGTGTGCACCTCGCTCCGCTCGTATGTAAAACTTTGGGCTAGTGGTATAAAAATCGATCTTGTACAACACAATATACTAATCAAGTCGGTTTCTGAAGTATTCTATAAAATACTGAGACCTAATCTAATGCATAAAATCACCAATCACCAGTGTATAAATATCGGTCCGAATTTACCGGTCGTCTGTTAAAAAGTATCCCTCACTGCAGTTTTTTGCTCGCAACGTAAATAATTTAAATATATTTACGTGATGGCAAATATTAACGTAATTGTACGGATGAGGTAAAATGCTGTCATTTCTAAGATTATTTTATTGTTAAATTGTTAAATTTTTGTATTAAGTTGACTACTGTAAAACCTGCTTAAGTTGACCAACTCAAGGAACCGTAACATTCTATCAAGTTACAGGTATGGTCAACTTTTGCAAGTTTTACTTTTCATTTCTCTCTTTTTATACTTTTTTTGTCTGTTCGCATAAACATGGATCAAGTTAGGCAGGCTTTACAGTATCTGGTGAATTTTGACCGTCAGTGCAACTGTACTGAATATCAGACGATTATAGCCGGTCTTAAAAGGTTAAATCTCTGAAATCTACTAACTTCCTCATTGAATAGAATCACAAGAGTACAAGCAAATATATTTATGTTCCGAGTGCAGCCCATTGTATAATTCGGCATCAAAGGGCTCTTTAGAACGTTTGGAGCATGCATTTGCACTGTTAAGAGGATTTTCTATGATGTCAATGCTTTTGTAAGTAAAGGACTTGCGTTATTCCTTCCTCTCTGTTAAGAGGTTTTGTGCGATTTGCAATATGACTCTGAATTGTAATTTAATTAATGGAAGAAAATATATTCCAAGGACTTCCAATGATAACATGTTTGGATGAAGAGAAATGGAAGCGTTTCAAAACTCAAATGTTTGTGTTGCATTTTGTTTTTATTATTTTCCTTTCATCTTTCTTGGCACTTCTTTACAGCTCACTTCTTTTCAAATTCATTCTGAAATATTTTCTTCCAATTATGACTGAAGCATAGTGCATAGGATCGATAAAATAACTGGCAAATATCACGGTCATTGCAGTCTTCAAAGGAACTAAGGAACACAACACGAACAGCGATGAATTATTATGCAACGTAAATTAACTGTAAAATGATTAAAGAAATAGTTAATTGGTTCACATGAGACGAAATTAAGGGTGACGATCCCACAGGTTGTAATTTGAGTTGCTCAAACTTAAGGCCTCTGAAGTCTGAAGGTAGTTGTAGAATACTTTTCAAAAAGCACTTTACTTTGATGAAAACAACAATTTAAAACTGCGTTACACTGATTACAGAATCTGGAAAAATGCAGGGAAAAATCACATTTTCATCAAATACGTTACTGCTGATTTAGATAGTTCATCTTCAAGGACGTTTGAAATGTCATCCACTTTGCAAAAAACTTTCATATAAATGAATGAATGAACGGTACATTTAACGAAACGTAAGTTTCTCTCAAGCTCTTGTCGCATTGTCTTAAAATGTAAAACTTTCCTCTATTGAAATGAATCAATCCAAGAGAATTGGAGTGCGTACAGTAATTATAATTATAATATATAATATAATGATATATATAATATTATAATTTATATGGGAAGACTTTTCAAAATTCACTGGTTAAACTTAACGAAGAATTACTCTGCGAACCCTTGGTAGCAAAATGCAAGTTTGACATTTTAAAACAATGCGAAAATAGCATAAAACAAAAGAAATTTTTCGTTTTCTTTACGTTGCTGTGTGAATCAAGACTAACTAGAAGATGATCTATATCCATATAAAGTTAACGAAAAAATTATTTTGTATGCTTGCTAAGAGGACCGAAAGTAAAGCTGTCAATTCGCGGGGCGAAAGCTTGCGCTTTCGCCCCTTGAATTGACATTTCTTTACTTTCGGTCCTCTTAGCAAGCATACAAAACTTAATACGTAACTCTTTCGGCCTACTCAATCGATACGTAAATAACTATTGTTTACAGCTGTTTTCGTATTGACATAAAATTTGAAACTTGCATTTTTACTGCTAAATAAATCAATGAAAGACAATTGGTATAGCAAATGCAAGTTTGACATTATATGACAATATGTGATAAGAAATTTGTCTTTGACTTTACATTCACCTATAAAAAAAATATTTGGGTATGGTACCCGTGCAGTTCTTTTTACTACACAGCTGAACATTAGTTTTCAGCATATCTGTATATTGTACGTAATTGCTGAATTTTGAACGTAATGACAGTACTATGTACAGCTAAGATGTACTACTGTTCTGTAACGTTAACAAATATACTGCTACGTTAACAAATGTACTTGTCCCGAATTTGTACAGCAGAGCAGTACATGATTTGTGACAGATTCAAAGTACCATTCAGATGGACAATGTACACTATAGCTGAATGAATGCCAGTTTGAATGTAGTGGTCGTGAAAACTTCCATAATATTAAATGAGACTAAACACTGCACGAACTTTCGAGACAATTTAGGAACTATTTGTAATTAGTAGAGGGGCATTTGGTGTCTAGCCATCCTAAATTATTAGCGAAAATGTTTTGATGGGATTATTTTGAGTATTATTATTAGTAATCAAAAAAACACTAATTAGAAATTTTTTAGGTCGCGGATCAACAAGGTTTTTTTAACAAACAAAATTTCGACCGCCAACAGAGATTGTATATAAAATATAAAATTAATTAAATAACGCGACACTTACGTGGAATCCGAAATATGAACGTCCGCGAGCTTTGTTAACGTATGTACAAGATGCACTTAATGACGATTCTTCTTCTTCTTCTATACGTCGGTTCTTCATTCATGCGTGCATTTGTACATACGAATAAAGAACCGACGTATATGTAGAAGAAGAAGAAGAATCGTTTTTTCGAATCTAGTACCTACGTTGACAAAGTACGCGAAAGTTTAATCACGGTTCCCCTCAACCGAAATAAAGTTTTATTTTTGGGTACCCAAAAAATGAGTCTTGATATGGATGAAGGGACCCCTAAGGACTATAAAACAGGTTTCCTTCACTCCAGGTCTGCTGATCTCCCCATAGTAAAATTTTCAAAATTCGTTTTTTTGAGGCATCTATGGTAGGTTTTCAATCTTTTTTAGCTTATATTAAGATCCCTGAGCTCAGAAACAGCTCAGTGAGTCCGTCAATGAATTTTATGGAAGAGAAAAATAATGCATTCATAGCCGCAACACTAATTTTTAAAATTTCGTCGATTCCGTTCTGCGACTCATAAATCGACTGCAAACCATTGACTAACATCTACAAACAAGTTCGGAATGTGGCTTAAACTAATCTACAGATGTCTAAACTTAAATACAAAGAAAGAAAATTTGCCAAAAAAATGTTTTGTGGTCGTTGCAGTATGTCAAACTTCGCCGATGCTGATTTTTTTTACTTTTTTCCCAAGAAAAGAACCTTCGAAAGTAAATAAAATGTTATGGGAGTGTTTAAATAAGCTGAATGGATCATGGACACTAAAACAAGAAACAGAATACGAGTCTAAAGATCACATTTCTAAGTTTAATCAATTAAACAAAGAAATTACATTTTCATGTAAATTTCAAATCATCCAGCAAAGAGTGAAATTATCTCGGATTATTCAAAAAACGGTTAGTAAAATATTCCTGGAGTTACCACATATTAAAGGGACTCATTTGAATTTGGCTTAACATAAAAATCAAAAAGATGGAGTGAGACTACTTCCCGGTATACTAATATTACACTCTAGAGGTAATTAAGTAAATTTGTCAAAGGTTTACAAGGTTTTTTCAGTTTTATTGGTTCGAAGCAACATATTTAATTTGAATTTTAATAAAAGTTACCGAATTTCCTTCCATTTTAAGTTTCGAAGTTCGGCATACTAAAGAGTAAATACAATTTAGGAAAGTTTAATATAATTTATTTAATTGTGTGAGCGTTTGTGTTCGTTTGTATTTACTTCAAACGTCAAATTGCGACTTTTAAAACACTCCGATAACATTTTATTTACTTTCGAAGGTTCTTTTCTTGAGAAAAAAGTAAGAAAAATCAGCATTGGCGAAGTTTGACATACTGCAACGACCACAAAACATTTTTTTGGCAAATTTTCTTTCTTTGTATTTAAGTTTAGACATCTGTAGATTAGTTTAAGCCACATTCCGAACTTGTTTGTAGATGTTAGTCAATGGTTTGCAGTCGATTTATGAGTCGCAGAACGGAATCGACGAAATTTAAAAAAAAAATAGTGTTGCGGCTTCGAATAAATTATTTAAAAAAAAAGTCTCTTCCATAAAATTCATTGACGGACTCACTGAGCTGTTTCTGAGGTCAGGGATCTTAATATAAGCTAAAAAAGATTGAAAACCTACCACAGATGCCTCAAAAAAACGAATTTTGAAAATTTTACTATGGGGAGATCAGCAGACCTGGAGTGAAGGAAACCTGTTTTATAGTCCTTAGGGGTCCCTTCATCCATATCAACACTCATTTTTTGGGTACCCAAAAATAAAACTTTATTTCGGTTGAGGGGAACCGTGTTAATTTTCGATGATGATTCCACGTAAATGTCGTGTTGTTTAATTAATTTTATATTTTATGCACAATCTCCGTTGAAAATAATGGAAGAAATGAAGTGTTTATATTGTACCGCTGATTTTATATTGGCGGGTGAGATTTTGTTTGTTAAAAAAACCTTGTTGACCTTGAATTTTTCTAATTAGTGTTTTTTTGACTACTAATAATACTCAAAATAATCCCATCAAAACATTTTTTATAAAATCCATAGGAAGGCAAATCACTTTTTTTGACGAAATGCCCCCCTACTAAATTCAGAAATTCAAGTTTTGAATAATAACGTATTTGAATAATGAAGGCTCAAGAAATTTTTTTAATAAATGACTTGGTAAATGATTTTGTTACACTATAAACCTATTTTTTGACATTCGTAAATATCAATCTTTCTCTTCTGTTCGAAAGTTAGCACTTAAGGAGGACACGTTATTCCACGTATTTTGTCATAAATGTAGCCGGCGAAAGAACTCAGCCTCGATGCTTGTGAGAAAAAGGCACTGATTAAGTAAATCCACGCAATCGATTCTTAACACATTTTCAAACAGTTTGCTAAAAAAAATGAATAAACAGCTTTTCCTAAGAAAAATTTCTCACTTTTAGTTTTCATTCACATACAAAATCATGAAATGAAAAAACTGAAGTCTGCAAACAAAGGATAACAAATTTGACGTACACATGTGTAGTACTAGTTGCGTTTTAACCGCTTTTGAGCGAGACAGTAATGACGTATTAGTAAAATTGACTATGTTGCTACCCTTAATTTTAATAAGCTTCTGTCAGACTGTTGGGTGTCTAAATAACATGTGACAAAAGCCCATCTGCCGGAAACTTAACTTTTTCTTTCAAAATATTTATTCTTAGAATTATAGAATAGGAGAAGAAGACTTAAGTCTTACAATTTCCTAACAAATAATTTACAGAAAAAAAAACTTCCTTCTTGAACATTTGGAAATTACATTACCACACAACAGTATTAAAATACGAGAACTTTTAAAGTTCAATTTCACAATACTGATCAACTGAACATTAATGTTCAGCAAGACAGTACAGTGGAGACGTACGATGTTATAAGATAGCTTTCCCATAATGTCTTCCAAACACAAGTACTGAGTTGGGACATGGGTAAGGTGGTGGACTGGAGTGTCGGAGGTCCCGAGTTCGAATCGCACGGACGGCAGTTTTTTTTTTTTTTTAAATAAGTTGACGTAAATAAACGTACTAAATAGTTTAAAGATGAAAATTTATGAACTCTGAATAATATTTTCTGTACAACTTTTATTTTTCGATGAGACAACCAATGTTCGCCCAACTGTACATTGATACAGCTGTACTGTAAATATTACTGCTACGTTAACATAATGTACTTGTCCCGAATTTGTACAGTACATTCGTACAACGACTACAGCTGAGCTGGACAAAATTTTTATAGGTGTTGCTTTCTAAATCAGCAGTTACACCCTTAGAGTAATTATACCTAGAGAGGAAATGACGAACAGAATTACGTAAAATTTGTGGTCCCGACATGAAATACGTAATGTTTGATAGTATGAGTTTTTCCCTACTAAATTGGTGGGCAAATTAGCGCAAAAAATTTGAATGTGCCTACTAGAAGAGTTCTTTAAAAAAAATGAGAACCTTTTTCATACCACTATATTTATGAACTGATATCAACAAACACAACGAAAAAAATACAAATTGACCCGTATTGTTTTATGCAGCAAATTAGTTGTGCAATTGTTTGTTCAGTTAATTGGAAAATTTTCTCCAGCCAATATCGGATTTAAGTCTCATTTGAAGGAAAATTACGAATCAACAAACAGATGCAACTCGAGCAATTTTTTATTATGCACTTAAAATTACCGAAAAAATGAACAGGCATTGCCCTTGACGTCTTTACTTTGGCATCCCGTAATGAATCACATTTGCACCATATTCAATTAATAATTATTATTATTGCGAATGATTTTAAACAAAATTCCAAAATAGTGGTACGCGATTTGGAAAATACAAAACTGACAACTATCAAAATTTTCAACGCCTACATGTGTTAGTGAAAAGCTCTACGTAAAATTGTACGAAATGTGAATCTTATACAAACTGATGTCGGGACCACATTTTATCGTACGAAATACCTCTCTAGGTATAATTACTCTAAGGTTACACTACACAACCACGTTTCACTAACACAATAATGCACACAATTCTGCACGTGGATTTGAAATTACACAAAACCGATTTTGTTATTGAAAATAATTAATGAAAACATCAAAAACTATGAACGTCATTTTGTTTCGTTCGAAATTTACGTAATTTCCGCATTCTTGTGCAAAGTTATGTGCATTATCTGATGACAAAGTGAAACGTAGTTGTGTGGTGTAAAGCTCAAAACACACGATGCATCGAAAACGTGTTTCGATCAAAATTCTCTTTGTTATAGTTTCGTTAAGCATCAAAGAACAAAGACAATTTTGGTCGAAACACGCTTTCGATGCCTCGTGTGATTTTTCGGAGTTTGGTGAGTCACCAATAGTGACTAGCGCTATGTAGTTATAGAAAACTTCTAGGAAAACTTGCAAAATTACCTAGGATCATTCAACCAAGCCACACACAATTACGTATGTGTCTAAAATCAATTGTCCAAGACAGGTACGTGTGACCCTCTCAATAGAACAAACTGACAAATTAAAATGAAAAATCATGTATTTGAATGTGTGTGTGACAACTCCGTGTACAGACAGTACACGGGACTCTTAATGTCAAGAGTAAAGGGACTCATAATATCAAAAGCAAAGCAAAGTTGACGTTTTCGTGTTAGTGGTGGGTGTGATATAATTTTTCAATGATTTTCGGTCATAATTCCTCTAGGTAGTCTACCTCTATGCGTGTGACATCATTTTCGTCTTACTTTCCTTACTTAAATTTATCAAATTCAAACTTCACTTCGTTTGTAATTAACGATACGGTGAAATAGCTATTTTTCTGACTACACGCATTAAACCTAAAGCTTGTGCCGAATCAGAACTTGAATATCTCCGTTAAAAAGAAACATTTTTTATGGGGCTTGTTATGCTTGAAAGCCTTATTCATTGCCGACATTTTATGGAATAACTTTTTTCTGGGACTGAAAAAGTGTCATTTGGGGATCCCAAAAAAGTGACCCACAAAAGCCGCTAACGTTGACCTCAATTTCCCTGGCCAAATCGAAACATATTTTATTGATATGGGGCTCTTTGGAAAGCTGAGAACTAGCACTGTCAGATCTAGCCGGCCGAGCTTGAGCTTTTCAGAGGAACCATAGATACGAGCCTGGAAACTGAGAGTAGGAAAAGTACATTTTTTTGTGTCACGTTTCGTATATTCTTTAACCTATAAAGTGGTGCTTTTTGATTTTTGTGTGCCCAAAATGTGGACAAAGTGTTACAATACCCACTAGTAAGTAGAACCTACAATTACTTTCAATACTGAATGCTCCACTCGTTCCCAATCCTAGAGATCACGGATTATGTTTACTTCCATCAAGTTTTTTTGGTTTTCTGCTAGATTTGTGGTTTTTTAAAGGTAAATAGAGGTAAGTTCCTATGATTCCATTATTCCTGGATGCTCCACCTCGTTCCCGATCCTAGAAATCATGGATTATGTTTACTTCCATCAAGTTTTTTTGGTTTTCTCCTGGATTTCTGGCATTTTTGAGGTAAACATAGGTAAGTTCCTATGATTCCATTATTACTGAATGCTCGCCTCGTTCCCGATCCTAGAAATCACGGATTATGTTTACTTCCATCAAGTTTTTTTGGTTTTCTCCTGGATTTCTGGCATTTTTGAGGTAAACATAGGTAGGTTCCTATGATTCCATTATTACTGAATGCTCGCCTCGTTCCCGATCCTAGAAATCACGGATTATGTTTACTTCTATCAATTTTTTTTGGTTTTCTGCTGGATTCGTGGCATTTTTGAGGTAAATAGAGGTAAGTTCCTATGATTTCATTATCCCTGGATGCTCCACCCCGTTCCCGATGGATTTTTACTGGATTTGTAGTATTTTTGAGGTGAACAGAGGTACGTTCCTATGATTCCATTATTCCTGAATGCTCCGCCCCGTTACCGATCCTAGAAATCAGGAATTACGACCACTTCCATCAGGTTTTTTTTCAGAATTTCTGCTGGATTTGTAGAATTTTTGATGTGAACAGAGGTAAGTTCCTATGATTCAATTGTTCATTATTGCTCCGTGAGTTCTTTGATTCGGAATGAATACTCCATCACGGGAATGTACGAATCATAGCAACTTACAGCTGTTCAACTCAAAAATGCAACAGATCGAGCAGAAAACCAAAAAAAACTTTATGGAAGTGAACGTAATCCGGATTTCTAGTATCTGAAACGGGATGAAGCATTCAGAAGAATGGAATCATAGGAAAATACCTCTATCCACCTCGAAAATACTACAAATCCAGCAAAAATCCAAAAAAAACCAGATGGAAGTGAACGTAATTCGTGATTTCTAGGATCGGGAACGGGGTGGAGCATCCAGGAATAATGGAATCATAGGATCTTACCTCTATTCACCTTAAAAATGCCACAAATCCAGCAGAAAACCAAAAAAACTTGATGGAAATAAACATAATCCGTGATTTCTAGGATCGGGAACGAGGCGAGCATACAGTAATAATGTAATCATTGGAACTTACCTCTATTCACCTCTAAAAAGCCACAAATCCAGCAGAAAACCAAAAAAACTTGATGGAAGTAAACATAATCCGTGATTTCTAGGATTGGGAACGGGTGCACCACTTTATAGGTTAAAGAATGTACGAAACTTGACACAAAAAAATGTACTTTTGCTACTCTCAGTTTCCAGGCTCGTATCTATGGTCCCTCTGAAAAGCTCAAGCTCGGCCGCCTAGATCTGAAAGTGCTAGTTCTCAGCTTTCCAAAGAGTACCATATCAATAAAATATGTTTCGATTTGGCCAGGGAAATTGAGGTCAAAGTTAGCGGTTTTTTGGGTCACTTTTTTGGGATCCCCAAATATTTAGGACACTTTTCTAGTCCCAGAAAAATGTTATTCCATAAAATGTTGGCAATGAAGGAGGCTTTCAAGCAAAACCAACCACATAAGAAAATGTTTCTTTTTAACGGAGATATTCAAGTTTTTAGTTGTACACTAAACCGGTTATTTTACCAGTATTACCGGTTCGCGACACCAAAAGAAAATTAGTTCCACAACTTTGAACCCCTATATCATAATACATTGTCAAATTTTCGATAGGTTCCCAGCGGCAGCGCTAGTGCTATAAAAGCCACATGTTACTGAAGTCACACTAAGATTATCTTCAATTTACTCGATTTTCTTCATTGCATAAAAAGCTATTCATATGCTACATGTTCCATGTAAATACCACTGAGTGCATTGATCACACAGTTTAAACAAAGCACAAAACGATATATGTTTAAGCTTTAAATAAATGGGAAGACCTTTAAAAACCTTCATTCAATCTATACGACAAAATCCCAGAACAATATTTCGATTTCCAGCTACAAACATAAACGGATATTGCTCCATGAAATTTCGGAAATAAAATTCAAATAAAATTTTTTTCTCTTGTTTTTTTCTCTTCAATAACTTAGAAGATTCAATCATCCAAATCGAATTTTTTTTCCTATGTTATTCTTCATTGATTTGGCATATGAATAATATTTCATTTCATATACAACCAGACCCTATAATGTAAGAAACGGAAATCGGTTTATGTTATGGATAATTTAAGGTTTTGGTTTTAATCTCATTTCTATTTGTGTATAAACAAAGACTACGCGTTGGAGTGGATAGGATGTTTCGGAACATCTGGGGTTCCGTGTGTAGCCACTTTTATTTATTCATAACAAATACTAGATCATAGCACTTTGGCATTATATGAGTTGATTAATTATACATTTATGAAAAGGATGTGAGATATGGTAGACGAGTAGCACCACCGGTGAAACTATATAAAGGTTGTTAACACCCCCCCCCCCCAACGGAATCTAATTTAATTTATTTATCCGACAATTTATTCGTTTATTTTTCGAAAACATCTTACTGGTGTGTACACAAAATGCTTACAAAAATCAATATGCTAAAACGTCCAAAACTTAATCAGAGCTCATCTAACAGGAAACTCTCAGCCAAAACCCCATAAATTATGTAAGCAATTTTTTTCGTCTTCTTCTTCTTCACAGCAGAAACGAGGGGTCGGTTCCAAACAGTTCTGAAAATGAGAGAAAAATACTCACTTGATGACAATGAAAATCTATTTCAAGTTTGCTTCATTTTCTTGTTAAATAAAAAGCTGTTTGCCAAAATAAATTTTCGAAAAAGTTAAGTAGTCGCGGGAGGACTATACAGCTTAGAGCTATGATAAGTGTGTAATGCTTTTCAATTTTATTCGGAATTTATGACGTTATTATGGAGCTGTAAGCTTCTGATAAGTGTATGTATAAAATGGTACAATTAAAATATAGACCAACTCAAGCATGTTTGCCAATAACAAGACAGCAAACGGTGGAGGCGAACACAATTTTTTTTTTCTGTGCTTAATGGAATTTCGGATTCGAAAATTAATTGCGACTTTTATTTATTTTAGATTTTCAGAATTTGAAATCGACGACGAAAACTCGTTTGGAAATGATATATATTCCATCGAGTGTATGTATGATAAATAAGCACAAGTCTTTTGAAAACAAATACACCATTAACAGTGCGAGTTGCGGGAAATGCGAATACATTAAATATGTATTGTGGGAAAAACTAAATTGTATTTGGTACAGTTAGAGGCAGTTAAATTTCAGCATTAATTTGCTTCAGCTGTTTTTCAGCTGATCAACACAAACAATCAAAATTGTTTCTACGTCTTTATACGGCATCACCATTACCACACGCTTCCACAAGCATTACCAGTTTTGAAAAACAACTAAAGCCAATTCATGATGAAATTTCACTGAATTTACACTCAACTCAATGTAGTTTATTTTACTCCAGTTGTCTCGCTCTATGCGTGCTCGTAAAAACAGTAAGTCCGAATGTCAATTCGAATCGTATTAATTTGTAACATGAAGATCAATTGGGACGAAGAAAAACAAGAAGTGACATAAACATGTCTCACTAAATTGAGTTGATTGTAATGTTATTTCAATAATTTTATTTGCGCAATTTGCTTTATTCGATAGGTCTCTAAGAAATAATCAACACATTTCTCAAACGTTACATACTAAAGTCACAATAGTGATTCTAAAATGTTAACTTCTAGCGACACCTATGTTCTAATCTATGTTCTAATAGATCAGTTATAAGATTTACAATTCACAATTGTAAAATCTCAAAAAAGATGGTTATGCCTAACAGTCCCATTTGCGGCTTACGTGGTTATTCTTATACTATGTCGTTTCAATGCCCATCTGGGCACATTTATGTTATAACTGTTAAAAAATCACCATGGAACTTGTCAAATTGTGCGGTCGCAGGAGTAAGTGTGCCATTTGACTCACTTTTCTTTTATTTCTCACATCTTCCCGCATGTAATTACGTTCAATATGCATAGCAGAACTAAATAACCAAAGAATGTGGCAGATGTGACGTACTTTCAGACTAGGTCCCATATAATGGAAAAATTCGGGTAAATTTCAACGATTGAGAACTTTTCATTAATCGTAATGCCAATTTAAGTGAAATTACAGAAACGTGTTAATGTTAGGACACTACTACAGTCGGCAACTTTGAAATAAGTGACACATTTGTTTCAGCTGTTTTTTATGCAAACGAATGAGCTAATACATGTTTTTATGTGTTAACAATGGTAAAACTGTTTAAAGACATAAAAACATATTTGCTTGTATGAGTGCATCAGCTGAAAAATGCACTGGTCGCTCTATGCCGGAAAGTGAACGAGAACAGCTGCCAACTATCGTAAGGCTAAAGTCCAGGAATCCACCGACAATCACTGCACGAAACCTTCTGCAAAACGAATTCGAGCCGAAAGCCGTCTGGAAAGAGAATTGGGAACGTAGTGGCTTAACCACCCATAGTGAAAATCTCACCACTGGCGCTGGATCAAAAGAACTTCATTTGCCGCGTAAAGTCTGGTGCAACCTCAATCGGCTGAGGACGAAGCATGGACGGTGTAACGAAATGATGTCCAAGTGGAATCTTAGAAACGATCCCAGCTGCGAAAGTGGATTCGCTTGCCAGAGCACCACACACCTGTTGATGGATTGTCCGATCTATAAATACAGGGGCGAAATTGCGGACATCGTAAATGTAACCAGTGGGCGCTAGAATGGCTGAACAAGCTCGACCTGTGACATTTACCGTTCGTCTACGCCAATCGAGTTTCTGTGATAATTTCAACCGGATTCTGTGATATTTATGTCAGTTTGTTTGGCTTTGTGCCGACTGATTGCTGTTATTGTTGACAAGTTTCAGTGACGTTTCACTTCTCTCTTTTTTTCACTTGACGAATTAATTTATTAACGAATGTACGTTCACTTTAATTGTAACACTGTTAGAAAATATACCATACGCGTCATATGCGTCATTTATGTCAGTCACCGATTGTAATTAATTGTGAAATGTATTACAAGATTTTCTTATTACAAGACTGCTGACTTATGTCAGAGCTGAGCTGACCAAACGACTACAATCAAAACTAATTTTTATCTAAAGCTAACACATTCGTGGTCTCGTTAGGTACTGTTCATAAATGACGTCTGCGGTCTGGGGGAGGGGGAAGACTCAAGAAAACGTGACGGCACTAACAAAATTGGGTCAAATTTGACCATTTTTGGTCAAGCATCGATGCCTCTTAAAAGCGCATATTTTCGTCTCCGCAAATATTTCAAACATTTCTACTTACATTTCCCGCACCTCCCAGTAAATCATTAAGCTATGTATATAACATGGCCTGTGTCCAACGAAATATGCGTACATGATTTTCCGTTTCCTTTGGTATTTTGTTTTATTATTATGAAAATTGGAAATTAATGTGTAACATCAGACTTTTCTTTTTTAATTGCCTCTCGAAGCAAGAACAAACAGAAAGAAAACAAGGCATCAGAACAGTCGGAGCGTTTGCTGCGACTTAGCCCCGTACAACCCGTAATCCTATTTCGTCCGTAACCATAATACGTCCGTCGCCCTAATAAGCCCGGAACCCTAATACGTCTACAACCCTCTAATGCGCCTGTTACCAAAATGCAAGTCAAGTTGGGCATTGTCAAATTTACTGAAACTGTTCATTTTTTAAATTGCGCATAGCGCAATTACGAAAGCCCGTACGAAGTACCTTTCAAATAAAACCAACAATTTACGACATTATTTTAGAAACCCAAAATTTTTTGCCAACTTTCCATTGGGTATTCAATTACCTCTCAAATGAAACAAAAACTAACAAAATCGGTTGAGATTTACTCGATTTATGTGCAAAAAGCACTTAGGGCCGAGTAGCGGCCTTAGTCCAAGGGCCCAAATTTGAAACTTTTTTTGCCATCATTCTATTCGGCATTCAATTATCTCTCAAATGAAACAAAATCTAGCAAAATCGGATGAGATTTACTCGATTTATGTGCAAAAAACACTTAGGGCCTAGTAGCGGCCCTAGTCCAAGGGCCCAAATTTGAAACTTTTTTCGCCACGTTCTTTTCGGTATTCAATTACCTTCCATAAAAAACTAAATCTAGCAAAATCGGATGAGATTTACTTGATTTATGTGCAAAAAACACTTAGGGCCGAGTAACGACCTTTGAGCCCTCCCAACAAGCCCACGTTGCATCTTACCCAAAAACAATGTTCAGCAACTTTGTTCTACTCGTCAATACCTTTCGTTTGATATATCACAAGCAGCTATTGCGTGCGTATTTCGGTAGATATCGTCGAAAGACTGAAAAACACCTATAGGGCCCTAGCTCTGGAGGGGCCGACCCTACCATGCCCATTTTCGAACTTGACCTTACTTTTGTCGATACCAATCGGGGAAAAAAAGAATTTTGAAAAAAGGTTGTGATTTACTCAAGCTAGAGGGGTCACGGACGGACGGACGGACGGACGGACGGACGGACGGACGGACGGACGGATGGACGGACGGACGGACGGACGGACATTTTTTTTATTGCGGATTCGTCATCTATGAACATAACCAAATGCTTTGCCCTTACTGTCTGCTTCCAATTCGACGTGTTACAAACGGCATATTAATCTTATAAGCCCCCAGTACTTCGTACGGGGCTAAAAATTGTGTTGAACAAAAAATGTTTTACTGTTAAAATGCTTAAATAAATAAACTGTTGCTCCTTTTCCGAAAAGTCTTCAATGTAAATCATTATCATTGTGCGTATAATATACATGGAAGCAACGTGTATCGTATAAACTGTTATAAGTCAAGAAATTAAGAACGAAAAGGCACACGCAATAGGAAAAAAGATACGAAAAAAGAAATTCATTAAAAGTCTAAAGTACAGAAACAAATATGCAGAACAATTATCGGGAAAATGGTTAGGACACTGGAACAATGAATCAAATTAGCAACGGAAGGTTTATTCGTATCACGTTTCAATTCACAATTTCATTGGGCGAAGACTTTTGTAAATTTTTGTTCATTTTTCTTTCCTTTTTTTCGAAGATTTAAAATGTTTGGAAAGAAACACCCGATCGCTTTAGGAAAACTTTAGTTTATCTAAAGAATAAGGGAAAAATTCTTGGAGCTGTGAGGTGATTGAAGTTCGTTACGTTGTTTTCACACAAATTTTCGATGAGAAAAGTTAATGTTTTTCATCAGCTGAAACAAAAGTTTCGCTTAAACATTTTTGGTTTGAGGTGTATAAGTTGAATTTGAGGGCTTGACCCACCGCTAGGATAGAAATTAATTTACAATTATTTTTTTGCACCTCCCGTTTCCATTACTTCCGGTGAAACTGAAGAAAATCAATGAAATTCAACAAAATTGCTTCGTTACGAGACCAACGTTATTATTCTTAGTCACTTGACTGAGGACACGACAAACTATTTGAGGACCATGACTATCAGATCGATAAATTTGACACAATAAGCGTATTATCCATAATTTGTCATCTCTGTTACTAATTTTGCTGAAGTTGTACAAGTCACAAAATCTTGTACTTCAACAATTTTAACATATGCCTATAATGACATGACCGGAGACTCGGACATTAAAGCCTATTTGCGTGCTTAAATCTTTTACAATCACCTTACCACCTCACCACCTCACCATAGAAACCTATGGCAGAATTGATGAAAATGGCTCTGTGTGTGACTATCTGACTATCACTAGTCGAAGGAGTACTCAGTATGATATCTTCGAATAAGCTTCATAAATTTCACACATAAGCGTCTTATTGTTCATTTGTAATCCCCTAGTTTTGTTAAAAAGCAACACAAACATCACAATAGTACATTTTCTACCTTGGTGTATATTTCGAGAATAACTTCGTATGTACAATTGTATATAACGAGCGCCAGCGAGTGTATATACAATTGTACATAAGAAGTGATTTGAGAAATATACACCAAGGTAGAACAATGTTTTATCTCCTGCAAGCTGATATTTCATACATTACCACAAAAATTTGGATTTAAAATTAAATAATTAAGCATGTTGTTTTAAAACGCATTCACAACAAAAAAAAACATCATACAGAGAATCCTTTATTTACTTACTCACACACATATACTATCCACCTCAACATTTCGTTCAAATCACATCATTCCGACTACTCTGATTATTTTATCGATGTAGAAGTGACTAACGAACCACTACCGACACCAATTGCATCGCGTTATGTGATTTGTTGGCGTAGTGGTCAGCATGTTTGGTTGATATGCTGCTGGTCCCGTGTTCGCTTCCGCCGTTCGGCGATTATTTTTTTTCAAATATGTAGATGGAAAGTAAATTTACCCTAGGTGGGTTATGTGTGAATTATCCAATCGTATAGGCTGTGGTTATGTATGTGTTTGTGTTTATATGCAGAAACGCGTAATGTATGAAATATCAGCTTGCAGGAGATAAAATAATCCTTCAATAATTTTAACATATCTTCTGTATAGTTAACCGAGGACATCATAAACTATTTGTATGCTTAAATCGTTTATTGGTCCAGTGAACGAATTGATGGACATGGCTTTCTGTGTGAGTAGCAGAGTATGACTCCTTCTACAGATCAATAAATTTCACACGACACAATAAGTGTCTTACCCATCATTTTTTGTCTCTACTACTACTTTTGTTAAAGCAACACAAGATACAAACATCACAAAGTCTTGTACTTCAATAATTTTAACCAATCTTTGGCTATATAAATGAACATTAGCTGGATCAATTGTTGTTGACGTGCTTGTCGATAACAGATGCCTAAGCTTTTCTCTAGGTCTGACATGTTCTCCTTTAACGTCATTTGAAGCACCTTATCCCTGCTTACACCCAAAATGTTTGTAATTTGTGAATGGACCCGTAACGAAGTAACATTAGATTTCATATGCAATCCGCTTAGAACCCTTCCCCGTGGCCGTTTTAAGCAAAAAATGATATTATTGAAAGAATATGCTAAATGAAATGATCGAAAAAGTATCAAAAAATTGTTAGTACAGTGGAACAATGCATCAAATTAGCAACTCAAATGCTTATATTCGCATCACGTTTCAATTCACAATTTTATTGAGTGAAGACTTTTCCAATGTTTCCTTTTCAAAGATTACGGTCTAACTTCTGGAAAGACGAATAAAATATTTATGACGAAGCACCCAACACAGCCTCGGAAGAACTTTAGCGAGAATTATTTTTTTTTATTTGAGATCGTGTTTCAAAATGCTACATGACATTTGAACCGAATTTTATAATGCCACACGCACATCTATAGATATATTACAACAACATATTGATAGTGATGAAAATGTGTTCAAGCCAAATTGATGGCATTGAGTCGAACCAATACAAATGATTGATAATCTTATGTTGTACCTAAATCAAACCTATAATAAAAAAAAAACATTCTGAGATATAACATTGACTTTTCCATTATGGTCGTTGCCGTTGTGCCCGACCAAATTTAATTCGACTGAATTGATGGGTTTATTTTTCGAATCGTCCCAAAACTAAATGTTATTATAATTTGAGTCGTTCCGAAAATCGAACACTTTGGCTTTCGGTTTGGTTCGATTTTATTTACAATATAAATTGTACAGACGTGCAGGTTACCAGAGCGTAATCACATAATAATAATCTCTATAGAAAGGGATTATAAATTCTCATCACTTGCTTCTCTTGAGATGATTATTAATGGTTACACACATATACACCGGCATTGACTACCCCACAACTGTTATGATGGTTGTAAGGTGGAAATAATGGGGAATGGCTTTTCAGGAATTGATAGATCACAGAGGAGTAGCGTTATAGGATTTGATTCAAATTAAAGAAGTGACAATTCGAATGTAAAGTCGAATAGTCCACGATATTTTAGTAACGATATTCGCACGTACATACTTGCATACGTACATTACATATTGTCTCCCCTCAATAGGTCATGAGATAATTGTGTTTTCTTGATGACTGGTCGAATGACATTTCTAGTGTGGAAAGTGCAGCACTTTCTCTCCCGAGTGGAGAAATAGAACTCTCCTCATTCGAACTGTCACTTTGTTTATGTTTTCGAAAATGGTGTGTCGAATCGATGTTTTCTCATTGTAACTATCTCTTTGTTTTTGTTTAGAAAAACGGTGAAACAAATGATCCACGCTCGGATAAAATAGTATTTTACATGAGTAGGGATGAAAAGTATACGTTTCGTGTGAATTTTGTCGATACGAGGCGAAGCCGAGGTCAGTAAACACACAAAAACTAGATGCTATGTTTTCATCCCGAGTTATGTAATGGATTTTATCGCATACGCGGTGTGATTCCCCGAAATTATTCACCTAGGATATATAAACAAACATTATACTTCTGTAAATTGTCAAAGTGTCATTCGCATATCTTGTTGTCTCGTTTTCGCTTATGCGATAAAAAAGAATATGCACGTATGACTCGCTTCGCTCTGACCGCAAAGTTTCGCCCTTGTTGAAATTTTTCTATTACACTTACCTTGGTGAACAAATAACCATTATCAAAAATAGTCTCTATTCTATCCAGTTTCTTCTAATTTTAATGAACTTCATCACGATTTTCTTTTGCATTAGATTGACTTAAGGATCGTTCATAAATGACGTCTGCGGTCTGGGGTAGGGGGGACTCAAGAAAACGTGACGGCATTAAATAATGTGTCAAATAGTGTCAAATTTGACAATTTTTTCGTGACAATGGGGTAGGGGGAGTCTAAAACCGACCAAAAGTAGTAGACGTCATTTATGAATGGCCCCTTATGGAAATCCCCTAATTTTCTCAGGATTTTCTCAGACTTGCATGCCAACGAATATTGAAATGCTGTTATTGCTGTTCTTTCGATTTATTTTTCGAGTCGAGTAACTTTACAAAAAACCCCATTCTTTGGTATCAATGTTGCAAACGTTTCCACCGTCACAAGCTTCTTTTCTGTTGACGGTCCCGGTTCAAACCGATACTCCAGGATGAGTTTTGCAAGAGCCAATTGAGCTTCCATATAAGCGAATCTCATGCCAATACAGTTTCTCGGACTTCATGGAGAAAATTCATAAACATTAAATCGGTTGGAACAAGCACGGATCAGTGTCAAAACATACCCATGGCCGAATGTTAAAAAGGATAATTTATCGTAATCACTTTCAAATCTCTGCGGTCGAAATTCTTCGGGCTCCGGCCAAAATTGTGGATCATTGTGGATTGAAGAAACTCCTATAAATACAGTAGTTCCTTTCGGTATTACAATATCCTTGTATTCGTAATCCTCATTGGCCACTCGTGTCATGAATGGTGATGCGGGTGGAAACATCCTCAGCGTTTCTTTGACGATACGATTGAGCAATGGAACCTCAGACAAAGTTGAGGAAGTAATGGGTTTACCGATCCTCTCTACAGCTTTTCGAAGTTCACTCCTCAGTTCGTCTTGGACATTTTGATGATTGATCAAATTATGCAAACAGAACTGAAGAGTAACCGACGTTGTTTCGAAAGAAGCAAGCAGGAAAAGCAGTGCATTTGACACAATCTCGTCCTCTGAAATATTTTCACTAGCGTCTTTGCTCAACGAATTGTTATTCTGCGCAACATCCTCTGACGACATCTCCAAATCGTTATCAGTGATCGTCTGAACTTTCTTCGTGTTCATCAATAATTGCAAAAAATCAACGGACTGGGTTTGCAAATCTTTTCGAATTTGGAGAATATTTTTGGTCATGTCATAGGCGCTCCCTTCTGGAGACCATAGCATATAAAATCGAATTCGTTCCCAATAGACCCTTAGCGGATAAGCTATACGAATCAGCGATGGGAACAACATCATTAATATTGCCAATATTGATTTCTCTAAGCGCGGAAGGGTCGCTTCTAAGAAATTTTTCGATTCCTTGGTCATTTGCCGCAGTGAAAAATCAAGTCCAAATATACACTTGACCGCACTGGAAAACGTCAACTCCGCAATATAAGGCTTTACGTTAAACTCATCGCCACTTTTCGCCTTATCTTCAAGTTCGCTGATCATTTTATCAATTGAAGTCATCATCAATGGCTCCATGGCACTCAGTTTATAGGCCGAAAATGACGGCGACATCGAAGCACGTAAACGTCTCCACGCATTATCCTGAGTCCAAACTAACATTTTCCGCAATTGTGGAACGGGATGAATTCCGCCCTTTTATGATCAAAATGTAAATATTTAGTCTGGTAGTGACGTCGCTAAGCGACAATGTTCATTAAATTGATTTAAATGCATTTACCGGCACCAATTCACTTTTATTGCTGAATTTATGAAAATCTTTAACCAACACACGGCGCATCAATTCAAAGTCGGTTGTCAATATTAGAGGATGCCCGCCAAGGTAGAAACCGACAATGGGTCCGTATTTCTTTGTCCACTTCGGAAACACAGCGTTCGTTCCTTCGCGCGCAATATCAATTGAATTGCCAAGAATAAAATTCGGTCTCGGGCCGGGAATGCGTAGCCTTTTAAATGTTGTCATCTGTTGTTGTCGTTTGTAAATAGCATAAAACAACAGACCCAACAACAACGTTAACAACAACATGTTGCCCGAAATAAATTTCTTTTCTTTATGTTACACTTTTAAACACCGACAACCGAATGGCTACAACAACACGGAATTTATTATTTTGTCCCACTTATCAGAAAGTTGCTGATTAGATATCGATGTTCCTACTGCATGATTTGCAAGTATTTATTCAGACTCATCACGAAATATTATAAACTTCGGGATCGTTCACAAATGACGACCAGCCTTTTGAATCTTTCTTTATGTCCCATCTTTTCCTACAAATTCATATTTTCCCATCATAATCAGACCGTCTCACGTTTAGGCTCAATAAACCCTTCTGCTTCCGCGTAGAACGTCATTTATGAATGGCACCCTTGTGTTTGTTCCATGGGATTGTAACAGCAAATACACTGAACGTAATACGATTACTAACAAAATGTAAATGTGATTAAAAATATTAAATGTAACACTTTTCTTTTCTTCATCGTGTTAACAGACTTATGCAGTGCTCACTCAACCGATATTCTAAAACTTTTTAGACCCGTATGAAGTACTGGGGTCTTATGGGTTTACGTTTGTAACACGTCGAATTGGACTCCCTGAGTAAGGGAAACCTATTGTGGTTGTCTATAGATGCCAAATCAGCGAAAAAAAATATGTCCGTCCGTTAGTCCGTCTGTCATCCAATTTTTTTTTTTTTTTGGTAAAGTCAAAAGACAGGCTAAGTTTGAAGATGAATGTTTTTTGATCGAACCCTTCCGAGCTGGGGCCTAATAAGTGCTTTACGGTTTTTCGAAGATATCTCCTGACATTTCAACGTTACACTTGTAAATGATACATCAAATGGATCAAATGAAAGGTATTTACCGATCGACAAAAAACTAGGCCCCATCTTTTGGATGGGTCAGATCCCTTGACTGACTGACTAATTTTCTCAAGAAGATTTTTTTTTAAAAACATGGAAGAATGAGACCATGTTTTGACACCTTTTATTGGTATGCTATAGTACAATGGTAACTTATATGTTAATTTATTACTATTGATGGCAATTTTTCCAACTCTGTGAGAGACACCCAGCCGAACGTGTGCGAGTTTTTCCATTATATTGATTAATACTACAATTTTAGCTAACCACCGATTCCTCTTAAGTTTTATTGTCTGCTAACAGACCCTGGAAAGAGGCGAATTTCTCGCTTACCTCTTAAATGAAAATGGAACTCGTGTGATTACGGCCCTCGCTTCGCTCTGGCCGCAAAGTTCACACTCGTCCAAACTTTAATTTTTTTCTTATCATCGATACCAAGATATTACACACATTTTTTTTGGAATAAATCCTAGAATATTATTCCAGTATGTTCCATTAACGAACTTAACCCAAAATTTTTTTTTTAGTATTTATAATTTTCTTTTGTGGAAAACCATTAAGAATTACTAAACTTAAACAAAATAATATCACGGGACGATACAAAAATTCTTTTGGGAATATCTCTCAGATCCTCCGATCGTTATGTTATAGCCCTTCTCTGAACTTATCCTCGGGAATGGAATTCCCCGTCTAATAAAAAAAGTTTTTGAAATCCGTTGACAAGACAAAAATTCTTTTGAGAATATCTCTAAGATCACCCGTCTGTTATAGTCCATCTTCGAAATTAACCTCAGGAATTCAATTCCCCGTCGATGAAAACAAAGTTTTTGGAAATCCGTTGAGAATTACTTAAGTTATCGTGTTATAAAGAAACAAGACGAAAATTCTTTTGGGAATATCTCTAAGATCACCCGTCCGTTACGACCCATCTTCGAACTTAACCTCATCAATTTAATTCGCTGTCGATTAATAAAAAGTTTTTGGAAATCCATCGAAGACTACTCGAGTTATCGTGGTATCAAGCGACAAGACAAAAATTATTTTGGGAATATCTCTAAGATCACCCATCCGTTACGACCCATCTTCGAACTTAACCCGAGGAATTTAATTCCCCGTGAAATAAAAAAAAAGTTTTTGGAAATCCGTTGAAACTACTCGAGTTATCGTGTTATCAAGGGACGAGACAAGACTTCTTTTGGGAATATCTCTAAGATCACCCGACCGTCATATAGGTGTTTTTCAGTCTTTCGACGATATCTACCGAAATACGCACGCAATAGCTGCTTGTGATATATCAAATGAAAGGTATTGACGAGTAGAACAAAGTTGCTGAACATTGTTTTTGGGTAAGATGCAACGTGGGCTTGTTGGGAGGGCTCAAAGGTCGTTACTCGGCCCTAAGTGTTTTTTGCACATATATCGAGTAAATCTCATCCGATTTCGCTAGTTTTAGTTTTTTATGGAAGGTAATTGAATACCGAAAAGAACGTGACGAAAAAAGTTTCAAATTAGGGCCCTTGGACTAAGGCCGCTACTCGGCCCTAAGTGTTTTTTGCACATAAATCGAGTAAATCTCATCCGATTTTGCTAGTTTTTGTTTCATTTGAGAGATAATTGAATGCCGAATAGAATGATGGCAAAAAAAGTTTCAAATTTGGGCCCTTGCACAAAGGCCGCTACTCGGCCCTAAGTGCTCTTTGCACATAAATCGAGTAAATCTCAACCGATTTTGCTAGTTTTTGTTTCATTTGAGAGGTAATTGAATACCCAATGGAAAGTTGGCAAAAAATTTTGGGTTTCTAAAATAATGTCGTAAATTGTTGGTTTTATTTGAGAGGTACTTCGTACGGGCTTTCGTAATTGCGCTATGCGCAATTTTAAAAATGAACACTTTCAGTAAATTTGACAATGCCCAACTTGACTTGCATTTTGGTAACAGACGCATTAGAGGGTTGTAGACGTATTAGGGTTTATTAGGGCTTATTAGGGCTACGGACGTATTATGGTTGCGGACGAAATACGATTACGGATTGTACGGGGCTAAGTCGCAGCAAACGCTCCGACTGTTCTGATGCCTTGTTTTGTTTGAAAGGTATTAACGAAAGTAAATGGTCAGAACTACTTCCGGTGTCCTAACAAAATGGCTGTCGGCGGCCATATTGGATTTTAGTAAAAGTGATATATCTTTGGAAAAATGGTACTTAGAGAGTTTCTGTTAACATAGAAGTAATTGGTTATGTGTGTCGCGTGTGGGGTGCTTCAGGCAATCCATACATGAACATCTATATATAACTATATACAGCTATATACAGACATATAGAGCTATATAATAGCATATTCATCTGTGAAATGTTTATTTATAGTAAAATATAGGTAAATATAGTGGTATATAGCTGTTTAAATAGGAATGTATGAAATTTGACTTCCTACGGGGCTGTCTATATTGCCTCCGCCAATTGATTTGTATATGATAACAAAGCAAAGAGTGGATAATGCAAGTGATTTTAAAGGGCGAAAAGCTTTTCAGTAGAGAAGAGTATGAAGTAAGAGGAATGAAGAGTTTCACATTAAAGGCTTTTGCTACAAATAGGTGTTTCGTACGGGTAACGCCGACCTTTTTTTTATTCGATGAAGGATTGAAATCCTCAGGTCGAGTTCGAAAATGGACGTGTGTAAGATCTGTGATATTCTCACATCACATTTTGTGTAACTTAATTTTACATACGGTAGAACTACCAGTAGCACAACAATTGAACACCCTCCTACACCCAGAAAAAGAAACTTCAGACAATACTCCGCGTATGTGTAAAATTCATCGAAACGGTATGATATACATCAGTGACATATATGATACATGGACAATGTTTTCTATACGTGGGACACGTTGACAACGTAGTTACATATTTCGATTGTCAGATTTGAACATTCATGTGCTACGTATTGTAGTGATGTACGTGGAATGTGAATAACTTACGGGTGGGACGGAAATTAAACATAACGTATGTTTAACGTATATAGTGGATGTTGGTCTTAAACATTGAATTTGGATCAGATTTATTTATGTTTCTTAACACGAAGATTAACTACAAAATGTTTTTTTGAGTAAATTAGAGAAATCTCGACAAAATAATTTCATTTTTTGTGAAGTAGTTTTTTTTCGTAATCATATCAGAAAGTTGTTTAAGTTGGAATTATCTGAAATTGATTATAAGCATTTTGATAATCTAACTATCTTGCCATCAAGTCGACTTAAATTCAATTATGCTAAAAAACGACATATAATTATTTATGTGCGATACTTTATAACGTTCTATGCGTAACTTATGCGCCACACACGCATATGGCTTTTAAAGTACGCTTCAACAATAAGAAATGTCAACCAACACTACTGTACTGCAACATCAGAAAGATCGTTGGCTCATGATCCAGAGGTCCCCGGTTCAATTCCCAAAGAAGTCAATTTTTAATTTGAGATATTTGTTACCAAAATATCATAATAACTACTATAAGCTGCTAATATGGTGTCTACCGTAGATGAATTCAATAAAATTCATATTTTTAAATCTTTGTGGAAGAGAAATACTTCTCGCACGTATTATATTCGAGCCGGCTGTATAACTACCTTACCACACTTTTTAACAGGGGGCACAAATGATATACGCATAGCACGTAGGAAATTTCGCTCAGTGTAGTCTTCTTTAACTATTATTGTTTTCTGGTGCATTTTCCATACACAATTTACGAGAACTTTGAATACAAAAATCATCATTATAATTCGATTTTAAAATACAAACGAATGTTATATGACTGGCCTTTCGCGATAACCTTACTTTCTGTTAAGAAATAAAAACATGAACGTCGTTGTTTATGAGAGGTGTTTGTCGATTTTATGGCACAAAATGTCTGGGTCAATACCATCATTATATTGAATTCGACAGATTGGTTTAATCCTAATCTGATTTCTGTTACGATTAGGCATAGATAGCTGCGATTACCACAGAAATTACCCCATTTACAACAAAAGGATGTACACAAAGAATACCGCTACTTTTCTGTACCTTGCTCCGTAACATCAAATTTTCAGTGACACGCGTATTGTTAAGTCTATCTCGGTAGATGATGTCGTTTGTGTATAAGATCACGAAAAAATTTCATTCAAAAATCTGTCGTTGATTAAATTTTACCAACGACGAAACCTTAGATATAAATTATACCTAGACTGGCATTTCGTACGATAAAATGTGTACCCAACATTAGTTTGAAATTTTTTACTACCTGCCCCATGAGAAAGTTGAACATTACGTAGCACACAAGGTTTTCGGTTCAATTTTCGTGAATTTTTATGTGAAATTTAGTTTTCGCATATTGTTACGTATTATGGTCTCGAAAACACTGGATCCTAGTTATAACTCATGCATTCATCAACGATCAAGTGTGCTATATGAATGAACCGAATCGAAGTGCACACGGGATTCATTCATGCAAAAGAAGAGAAAATAAAGTGATTATTAGCGAACAGTTCGCGGGGACAACATCCCCAATTTGAGATCGTTTTCATTCGTAGAATATAGAAGCGTAGGATTCCCAACACATGTGTTAGGCAGTAAAGCAGAAAACATTGGATGCTGCTACATTGTTAATGAACAATTCGGAAACAATTTTGTGATACCAACAAACTCCTTCGTGTATTTTTGAGCAACTTGCTTCGGTAACTGTTTTTCGACAAGTGAGTTACGCACCTCGCCTTCGGCTCGGAAATGAAACCTCTATACTTGTCGAAAATTCAGTTGCAAAAAAACATACTTACTGCATCTGCACATAGTGACGTGAAAGAGACATCATTCAAAACTCTCTTTTGTTATACTGTCAAACTTGACAGAAGAACAAAACAAAATTTGAATTAGGTCTCCTTCGCGTCGATATGTGTAGCTAAAGTTAGGAGTTTGCTTTTATCACAATATTCGTTACCTCATGTAATGAATTACTTCCGCAACATCCAATGTAACCTACTACGGTTCAGCGATGATTTCGGTATTATAATTTAAAAAAAATTTTAATTCCAAATTTTCTACAGCCCGAAAGCATCATTCAATAAAATGTTGCTATCGACAAGTGCCGAAAACAGAATTTTATGCAATTCACGTTTACACCGCAAACAATCGGTTTGTTATTCAGTTAGTTCATCTCCCCGAAATAATTTTTTGTTTCATTTAATTCCTGCTGTTTTCCACAGTTTTCCTTCATATACATACATAGATCGATCCAATATATTTGTACATGAACCGAATTATACTAATTGGCATGAGTGTGGTTATGGATAATGCATTCATGGGATTTTTTTTGGTTGAATATTTGTGGGTTTTTCAACAGGAACATTGTTTTTAATTGCACCAACTACATCGTCCATCAAATTAACTGTAACAAACCACCACAGTTTAATTGACCGCAAATAAAAATTAATATGCAAAATTTACATCATATTGTTGTCAGCTCAATAGCAAGCACGGTATTCCATTTACGTAATCCACAATAAATTGTTACTAATGCCCGCCTCAATTAATGTAATTACAAAACAAAAATTCCACATAATCCAACCGGGCCAAGCCCAAAATTCTTTCTTTCGGCAATAATTTGTCGCTCGCATTACACAAAGCGTCGATGTTTCGGTAAAAGGTGAACTGCATTCTTGTGCCTTGTTATTTTCGGCGTTTTATTACAAAGTAATAAATTTCGTTGTAATGGTCTCCAAGTCTATTGGTGTGTATTGTACTTTTAGTCCGGGTTCTTATGTCAATCCGCGAGATGAGGAACTTATCGAGAATTTGACAATGGTATATGATATTATGATAATTCCACAGGAATAGTGTAGAGCACTGCGCCGTTCAGCCACGCCGAGGCCGCCGCCGAAAAAGCACATCAGCTGGAACCGCCGCCGACTCAGCCGTGTTAAAAATCGGTGGCGGAAGATGGATTGCGAAAGTTTTGGTTTTAATACAGTTTGGGAGAATTTTGCAGCAATTTTTTTCGTTTGCTTACAAAATTGTGTACGCACCTGTCGACTGGTAGAGGGCAGTACAATAAAGTCATGAATGTACTACATGTGAAATGGTAAAACGTGCGCGTGTTGTGGTTGTAGTACGAGTGAGATCAGCTTAAACAGCTAAAGCCTTTGTTGAATGTTTGATTCCATTTTTGAATAGAAGCGGTTTCGCCTAATTCATATCAAACAAATATCTCTGTAACTGACTTCTGACTTGCGTACTTCTATGAGTAAATATCGTCAGGTATTTTGATTTGGGACTCATTGTGGATTCCAAATGATTCCACACAAAATGTGTTTAACAAAAGAGGACCTAGATTAATTTCATTTCAGCTGGCGATCGCGTGCCTACCAAAAATTCCGAATATGAAATATTACAATCGCTAAACCGAACTGGTGTGCATACGTTATTTTGCACCAGCTGGTCACATACAATTACAAATGGGACCAGCTGGTGCAAAATAACGTATGCACACCAGGTCTGTTTAGCGATTGTAGTCCTTTATTGGTTAAACAAATTTTGTGTGGAATCATTTGAAATCCAAAACTAGTCCCAAATGAGTAAACCTAACGGTATTCACTTTCCTTCTACTGTATTTTAATTCTGTTATTCAGCCGGCTAGCCGCCATAAATATCATACTAGCCGGCCGCCGAAGGGTGTCGGCTACGTTTTAGCCGCCAACTGTCCATCGGCTGAACGGCGCAGTGCTCTAGAATATTGGAATCATAGAAACTTACCTTTGTTCACCTCAAAAATCCTATTAATCCAGTAACAAACCAAAAAAAAGTCATGGAAGCGAACGTAATCCGTGAGTTCTAGGAATGGGAAGAGGGTGGAGCATTCAGTAATAGTGGAATCATAGGAACTTACCTATGTTCACCTCAAAAATGCTATAAATCAAGTAGCAAACCAAAAAAAAACTTCATGGAAGCGAACGTAGGCCGTGAGTTTTAGGACTGGGAGGGCGGTGGAACATTCAGGAATAGTGGAATCATAGAAACTTACCTTTGTGGGAATACGGTGGATCATTCATAAATCCAGAAGCAAACCAAAAAAAAAAAAACTTGATGGAAGTAAAGTAATACTTGATTTCTAGGATTGGGAAATATAAATCCAAAAGAACCACTTTAAGTTTAAAGAACATGGACTTGGCACAAAAAAAGGACTTTTGCTACTTCCAGTTTCCAGGCTCGTATCTATGGTCCCTCTGAAAAGCTCATGCTCGGTCGGGTAGATCTGAAAGTCTTCAGCTTTCCAATGAACCCAATGAACCAATGAAATGTTTCGATTTAGCCAGGGAAATGGGGGTCAAAGTTAGCGGTTTTTTGTGTCACTTTTTTGGGAATCCCAACATGCTAGGCCATTTTTTCAGTACGAGAAAAAAAGTTCTTCCATGAAAGGTCGGCAATGAACCAAGCATTCGAAGCAAAACAAATCCGATAATTTTTTTTTTACTTTATAACGGAGATATTCGAGTTTTAGTTTTACCGGTTCGCTAGACCCACAAAAAATTTAGTTCCACAACTTTGACCCCTCTATCATTCCCTGTTCTCAAATTTTCGATAAGTTCCCGAGCGCCCGGAACGGTTATTTTTCGACTTAAGAACCTGGACTATTTCACGACACCATATTGTCATATTTATACGTTGTTAAGAGTGAACAAATTTGATATCAAATGGATAGTGGCCGTGGCTTCTAAAAATATATGGATCACCCTTGTTATTTACAAATGAATCATAATTAATGTCATATTATGTGTGAGGCGTAATTTCATTAATTTTTCTATTTTTTCCTCGTTTTTTTTCCGAACCACACACACAACTCGTACACAATTCTAATGGGAATATTATTCATGTAAAATTACACTAACACACAATTTATCTGCTGGTGAACAAACGAGATAACGATAATTTCCCTTAATGCGAGTATAATAAAAATCAATTGGATTATCTCTATGTAATATTACCTAATTTCGCTTTCCACACAATAACCATACGAAACGATAATGTGACGAATGATTGGCAGCAAGAGATTAGGTCGGAAAACTAGTGGGAAATAACAAAGCAACGAACGTTCTCAATCAAAGAATATTTTGTTTACCAGATGGGGGAACGTCCGTCTTGGTGTTGAAGATTTAACAATGAAACCATCAAACATGTGAATCGTACTTGATATTTAAGAGAGTAAAAGAAAGGAATGATTTTTGAACTTTTTAAAATTTTAAACTGGCACGAAGGTCAAGTGTATAACTGAGTCTGTTACTTGTTCTGTTTGTAACATGTTCCGGTGTGTAAAACTAAATCTAGTACTTGACTTGTTTTAACATTAATTTTTCTAAAAAAGAAAACACCAACCAGAAATGATCGCTTGGTCATAGTTCTCGATAACAGATGAACGCCCATGTTTAACAGACCATCAGTAAGGACCTTTTTTTCTGAATTGACAGATTTGAATTAGCACCTTTACAATAACAGGGTCGTTAGGGAAAGGCTTGACTTTACGAAATGTCTTCTTTCTTTGTTTCACAAGTCCTATAAACACTCTAGAAGCCCCTGTGCGCCTTTCTTAACCAAACAGGTAAAAGATCCTGTTTTTTAAAGATTTTCTCCATTCAGTACATTCGCCCTAATTTTGTACCTTGCAAATACAAAAACTTAAACTAATTTGAATTTCTGGTTCAATCAAGCATGCGAAATGTACCTAAGATAGAAGGAAAACCTTGTCTCAACCACAAAAAGAAAATAAAGATTACCGAACTTCGTCAATACAAAAACAAGTACAACAGGCAAGTGTATCACTGAATCTGTTTAAAACATGTTTCGGTTAAAAGAAGTCTTGGACTTCATGTGTTTTATAACATTGATTTTCTATATAAAGAGAATACAATTCAGACCTCATCATATTTATTGATAAAACAGATATCATCAATGCCGTTATCCCTCAGTCATTGTTGTTACATGTGTAGTAAAGTGTGTTATAAAATGTGTACAGTCAGATAAAAGTGGTACGCACTCGCAACAAGAATGAAATCCAAAAAAGAAAAATCTAGATCTTTATTTATTAAACAAATTTTTCTATAAAAAGGGACAACTATTTGCTAAACATTAGGCGCCCATGTAGTCTTTGATTTTCAGTCATTTGGATTCGCTTCAGTACAATACGCAGACTATAGAGAAACCAAGAACTTAATCTTAGTTGGATGGACTGGACTATAACTATTATCGTGACGTTTTAGCCTACCAGTTATTGTCCGGGTACTTCAGTATCGATTCATTGCCTGTTGACTTTCTACAATATGACAAGTAGCAGCCAAAATAGTGGCGATTTATGCATGAAAAAAGAAGCGGTTTTACCAGTGAAAGAAGACACCGAGGAATTGCGCAGTGTCCATGCTAACACTTCTTTTGGTGTTAGTGAAGTGCTAAGATGATCTTCTCTTCCTTTTGAGTTTTCTGTCGTTTTAATGAACTTTTGTTTTTCAGATTAGTGACCGTGACTTTCCTAAGTGTCAGTGTCAATTATTTAATTTCCATTTTTTCATTTTTGTTTTTTGATGTGAAGAGTTGGTCGGAAGTGTCCTCTAAAGTGAATTTTTGTGCAAGAATGGATGAATGAATGGTGTTAGGGCATCTCGCGCCGCGTCATTCACAATAACTCACAAAGTGACATCTTCCTTATACAAAATGTGTCAAAATGTGAATTATTGTGAATGACGCGGCGCGAGATTCCTAGCAACCGAATGAATGCGTACGTGAGCTGATAAGGTCTGAATTTGTTATTTTTTACAATTAAAGCGTTACTCTAGGGATAACGTTACTTGAAAGACTTATTTACGTTGTCGTTTTATCGCGTATTTGACAGTGACAAAGAATTGACACTCAGGAAAGTCACGGTAACTAATCTGAAAAACAAAAGCTCTTTTGGTGCTTTTAGCATGGCCACTGCAAGGAAGCAATAGAGTATAGATGACTTCTATTTATTCTAATATTTGTTGATTGAAAAGATCGTTTTTTTACTGACTGTGCCGTAAGCCAGCAATCTTTTTTTTTCGCTTTGATAAATAAAAATCAATTTTGCGTTGAACAAATCTCAAACCACAACAACCTTAAAACAGGGAACATGTCCAATTATTTCACTGTTCTCTCACTGTAGTAACATCTCGTCAGTCCATCTATTTGACACAACTTGAACGAAAAAAGGGAAATAAAGTAAGATTGACAGTACTTGGACGAAAAAATGGGAAAAAAAGTGAGAGAGAAAGTTGTTGTTAGGGTCGCCATCTGGTGAGGGAAAGTGACGTTTTTGCTACGCCTGTGAATATAAAAGAATTGGTCACTCTGTTGCATAAGTTACTATTATTATAGCAGTGAAAGTTTGTGTAGATCAACGTGTCACCAACATCGAATCGACGAGTTTCTTTTCGCTTAATCAGACAGTTAAAACATCACCTTTCAAAATCCAATCGACACATCCATTACGTTGCTCTGTACATTTTTTGTTCATGTTTATTACTTCATTTAAATTCTAAATGGCTGGGTGATAGTCATAAACCGATCGTTGTTTGTTGCGAAAGTAAATTAAATTTGGATTATAAAAGTAAATGGGAGCGAAACTTTGTTTTTCAACTTCCTAACACGAAAAACAGATAATTAAAATATCGTCTAATAAACCAACAATTAAGATTTAATCATTTTTATCGTTCGAGGGGAGAGTCGAATGTTTGGCACCCCGGAAGTGATGAATTCATATACATCTACAGTAATTATATATTGTGTCAGTAGAAAAATGATGTGTACGAAATAGTATATTATATTATCATCAAAGGGATACGTCTACTACTCGGTGATTTTGTGTTTTAATATTTTATTGGGTATTTAAAGCTCTAATTCAATTGTTAAAAACTGGTGGATCGGAAAAATAGATTAAAACTTTTTAATTGTTGCTGTATCAGGGACGGTCTCGCGTCGACATTTCTTTCCCCTAATTTCTTTTTTTTTGTCAGTCAGAGAACCCATTGAAAACTTTGTCTGCACGATATTGTGTTTCGCGATTGAGGAAGAAAAAAAATTGAATAAAAATTAATGTTTAAATTTACTCAACAAAAGCGGTCGCTGGTGTCGTCTGTCTGTGCGTGTATGTGTATGACAATACGATTTTAATTCGGTTTGATTTAGATGATATCATCTGCAAATGGTTTCATGTTAATCGGATATATTATCGAAACAGAATGGATTTTGTCGTCAATTTGGGATTCGATTTATTATTTAAATTGTAAAAGCAATGCTTTCACTGTAAATAATAGATTCAATTATCCACCCACCACATCCACTTTTGTCAATCTAGGTTGGCCCCACAACACAGTTTTTGGTTAAAATTTTGTGTGTAGTTAAGTGAATCATTAATCATAAATTCTTTCGTATTAAATGCATGAAAATGAAAAACAGACATAAAAAGTCATTAGGCCTCCCCATCCCGAAACGGTAGACTCTACTAGAAGTTTATATTTCTCGTTTGCAACAAAAAATTTTTTTTATTATTTTTTATCCTCCAATTGAAGAAATACCTTTGATTATACGGTTGTCTGGATTCATATATAAAAGTTTAAAAACAAAATCCGCGTTTGACATGAAAAGATTTCCGCAAATCTCCGAGAAAATAATACCCCACATAAGAAGAATAAAATATTTTGAATTAGGAATATGGTTACCTTTTTAAATACAATTCAGCTGGAGAACATCTGCCAGATATAATAACATCACACTAGAGGTGTGCGCCGATCTTAAAATAGTCGGCGGCGGTGCGCCGACTGGTAAGGGATCGGCGGCGGCGCGCCGGAAGAAATTTATAGTCGGCGGCGGTGCGCCGATCGGCGCGCCGATAAATTTACAAAAAATCTAAACTTTCGAAAATAATGCAAAAACATTTGAAAAAGCGTGCGCAATCATTTTTCCGAACACTGAAATCTTACTATCTTGCAATCTGAAGTATCAACCACTTATACAAGGGGAATCAACTGAGGCGTATCTCACCTTTTATATTGTGTACAATGTACAATCACCTATTATTTTGAAAACATCTAATTTAATGAATCCAAGAATGATTAATGAGTTTGCGTAAATGACATGTAAGCTATAAGTCAAATTATAATTTGGAAATTTTAAGTCACATCTTCATACCAGATGTTCTGCAGGCTTCTTATTTCCAACTTATAATTTATGTCATTTACGCAAACTCACTACTATTATCTTTCGATTTATGCAATAACCGTTCCCGTTGCCTTTAGTCCATCTTCGATGAAGGAGTGAGATCGTAGTAGAAGGTTTTCGCAAATAAGAGATTTAGATAAACTTAAATTTATAAGTAATAAGTGCATAGACTACGCCAAAATGATTTTTTTCCCAAATTTTTTAAATAAAGCAGCTAAAAATTGAAAATAAAGATACCCGTGTCTCGTCTTTTTGACGAAAAAACTTGAAACCGGAAAGATTTTCCACTTTATAAATTCCTAAAACACGTGATTTGCGCCATTTTCCACCCAAATTCCACATAAGGTCTCAAGTTTGCCACTTTACAATTACAGTAGTTTTGACTGATTCACTGAATTTTGTTCTCCTTCTTCTTCCTCTTATATGCACAGAAAATAGAGTAACGTACCCAAGAGTTCACGTTAAGTGAGGATACAGAAAAGACAAATGCTGTTTCGACCTCGGGTATCGATGGCGGTCTCGGGCCAGCGTGATCTGACCATCCTCAGTAGTATCCATCGATACCCTTCCCAAGACAGCAGCCAACTTTTTCTTTAGACTAGTATTTATATGGCGACCATATAAAAGACGAGCTATAGGTAGACCACCAGAGAGATGGACAAACGGAATTAAGAATATTGCAGGTACAAACTGGCAGCAAATGGCAATGGATCGTACGAAATGGAAAGAAGTTGGAGAGGCCTACATCCAGCAGTGGATAGAAACAGGCTGAAAAAGAAGAAGAAGAAGTATTTGAAAATATGCATAAAACACTTGCCATCTACTGATAGAAATAGGATACGTTATAGAAAGCTACTTCGAAGATAACCCTATCGTAGCATCAGAAACAAAATCACCGTCGTACAGTGCAAGTAAGAAGAAAAACCCAAAGTTTCAACAAAAAATTTTTAACAAAAAACTCCTTTCTACGCATATAGAAACATAGCAGCATATAGAAACCTGACTTATAAATTAAGAGCGATAAACATTTGCTAAAACCTTGTACATGTACTCAGGCACACACTTTTGTATAGATTTTTCAATTTAAGTTTATATTTATTGTCGCCCATTAAAATTTCTGAAAGCACTGAACGTATAAAATTTCGGCGCGACGAAAATACAATCGGCGGCGGCGGCGGCGTGAGCTATTATTTTTCGGCGGCGGCGCGCCGAAAATTTAGCAAAAAATCGGCGGCGCGCCGGCGTAAAATCGGCGGTGCACACCTCTACATCACACAAAAAAAAAAAATATTTTTTCCCGTCGAGACATTTGAAGAGTAAATAGTTATTCGTTTGCCGAGTGGAGAAAATAGGAAATTCCAACAAGAGCGAAGCGAGAGCCGCAAGCGAGTATACCTAGAGAGGAAATTTGTACGACGAATCGTGGTCCCAACATTGTTTGTTTGGTTTCGATAGTACAATTTGCCCTCTTAATTAAAAGGGCAAACACATACCAATAAACATTTCGTATTTAATGTTGGGACCACATATTTTACATATTTTTTTCGAAATTTCCTTTCTAAGTATAATTACTCTTAGAATGTCACCGCCTTCAACTGCCACAACCTTGTTGTCTAAGTTCTAGTTTGATTTCTGAAAAGTTGATCTGGATTTATTTGGCTGTGATTCTAGAAAAGAGATTATTCCTTCATCCACCCTGGAGCGGTATTACGGCAATCATTTTCTATCATCTTCTATTCTTAGAAAAATGCTTTGGTACGAATAGATGTTGGCATTACTAACACACCAAAGTTCTGAAAGAACAGGTTAAGACAACCACGAAGGTGGGTGACACCAAATTTTATGAACAGATAGTGTGAGAAATCAACTTGAAAAAAATATTTTTCTCGAAAATTCAGAATTTTTTTTTTGTTAAGTTTCATTTTTTACATATAAAAATCGCAGCCGTTGACGCAATTGTCGTGATCAACTCAGCGTTGTCTTAACCTGTTCTTTCAGAAATAGCGAAGCGTTTTCCTGTAAAGTAGTCGATAGATAATAACTACCGTAATAAATCGCTGGTTAGAAAGAAAGATGACATTAAGAGTCAATTTGCCAAAACTTCGAACAAGTTGTATGGAACAAGAAAACAAGCAATCGGCGATTTTTAAAAGCTATGCGTTAAATGATTCAGTGAGTCATTTGCAACAAGAAAAAATCCTCGAAGAAATTAGGTTTTCACGCTAGAAATCATGAAAAAATGGTCTGCAGTAGTGCATTTATCTGAAATTATGGTCATTGGTAGAGGTGTTGAGGACGCATATGTTGGCCTTTTAAACATTTCGAAATTTTTCGTGTATGTTATGTGGTGCAGTAGCTATTTTAGGGGAAAAAAATTCCAACTTTTAGAGAGTGTTTAAAAAAAACTACAATGATAGACTTGGTCGATATGGGTGTCTATGGGTAGGTAGTAACCTCTACTATCCATGACACCATACACCTACCGCGGCACGACTTTCGTTGAGCTTCAATTTTGATTGAAGTGTACTAACACAAAAATTCTTCAGAATATCCCTTTTCTTCGCGTCTATTTTAATTTTTCTGACGTATGAGACAATTTTAAGTCAGGGCTGGAGTCTCTGCCACCTTACGCGCTCCGTTTAAGGCCTATAATATTTGAAAAAAACCAACTAATTCAATTTTGTCATATAAAAATGTATACGTCCATCGGATGTCAGTGGACTTTAGTCGCGATTGATTGGTTGATAACAAAATAAAAAATAGAAAGCAAACATTTTGGCAGCGTCCAATGCATTCCGATAGCAGGCAAAGGAACAGATTTTATTAGCTGTCATTTATATGAGAATTTTAGACTACTGCGAAGTAGAGGCCTCTTATTTAAATTCTGTTCTTTTGCGTTCGTTGATTCATCATACCATTTTTGAAAACATCCTACAAAGTGACAGTCCTATTTTCCACTCGCGGTAGAGAAATTGCTGCCATTTTCTCACTAGAAATGTCATTCGATCAATCGTCAACCAAACGTAATTTTCTCATTGCCTATTGAGAAGAGAAAATCAGGTTAATCACACCGCAAGCATGAAAATGTGTTTTTCTATGACCTTTATAGCATGTAAAATAATTTGTGTTACCTTTCCACCTCGACACACGCCAGTCCTCAGATTCATCATAAATCTGGGCTTTCTTTCAACGTATTTAGTTTACGATTATTTTACAGTGAAAGTTTCAGTCATTTAAGATAATTCGAAAGCCACAAAGTATTCAAATATTTTTTCGCATTTGTGGCATTTTATTTGAACGAGCAATGGTGGCATCAAATCGAAGATTTGGGTTAGTTTATGAAAATGATTTCGGAACACGTTACTTTATAAGTCGTTTTTGTATCGGGTTATGGGTAGGTAACATGATCGGTTTAGGAAAGATTCAAATTCAAATTTCATTTTAATATTATTTTACGGCATTTATTCGAGGGAGAGGCTTTATCAAAGTGTAAAATACCGTATACGAAACCTATTAACTTGAAATGAAAATATAATAAAAGCTCAACATGTAATCTGAAAATGGAGTTTGTACATCAAAAACAGTAATCATCACCTCTACGTGATTAAAAATGAAACGAAAGGGGACATTTTCCATTTTGACGTAATGCTGACGATGTTTTTGATGTTTATGTACCACATGTATAGAAAAGGCCTTTGAAAACCGGAATTTTATTTTACGTAAATTTTGTCCTTAGTAAAACCAAGTCGATCACAGAGAAAACATTTTAATTTGGCAGCTCTTTTTGTGGGTAGAGTAGACTCATAAACCTTTTTGACTTCGTCTTGTTCTGCTGTTTCATATGCCCTTTTTGTTGTCATAATTGTTATGAATTAGTCTTATTATATCGCCCAGGAGTAGGGTACTGTCTGATATTCATTCGACGAGTTTCCCACCGGGTAATTTGAGTAAGAGGCAAGCTCCAAATCGTATGGGTCCAAAACGATGTATGTGACGAATGTTTATTTGTTTATTCCCACAGACTCAAGAAGTTGCTTTAAGCAAGTTCAAGTTTGAAAGAGAATATATTTGAATTTTAAAGAAATTCCCTTTAAGTTTTTAGCTCGTGTTGATGTGTTGATGTGTTGTCAAGACAAGAAAAATACATAATTTTAATCTTGATTAGTGAGTTGACTGTAATTTAAGAGTCTTCACGTAAATGGACTAAGATATTGGAATGTTAGTCGATTTGTAATCTAGTTTTCAGTATGATGAGGTTGACAAGAATTTAGGGTGTTTGAAATTTTGATTGTATTGGAAAATTAATTTGCAATACAGTTTCTGTAGAGTGATGCTTAGTTCAGTCTACTAATTGTTCTTGAGTTGTTGTTTAAAATGGTTTAACAGTTTTGATATAATTTGACTGATCTGCAATTTCGTCGAGGTTTTAGCCTCGATGATTGACTATAGTGAATTGACTTAAAGGGTGAATCCACTGTAGGTTTTGGAATTTTTTTAGTTTGTGGAAAGAGATGTAAATGTTTCCAAGTTGTACTGCTCTGAGCAAGGCTCTGAGTTGCATAGAAGACACGTCTATGTGCGAAATAAAAGGCATGCAGTAAAATACATTTTATTTCGACTGATATCGTGATGTTGGATCCGGTGGTTGTGTGATATCAGATTCTTGTTGTTTGGCAACACTTTAGAGAATTTCTTCAGTGGTGACAAAGGTTTTTGTACAAGTTTGTGAGACTTGTAGAATGTTAAATCATTTCTGATTTAAATGAACAATCGGATGGTAGGATTGTTGTTTGTCAAGTGTACGATTACGTCCGTAACTTGAGTTCAAAAACTATTGGCTATTCCTTTGTAGCAGTTCTGTGTCGAAACTGGTAAGGATTAGTGAGCAATATTTTTGAATGGAAAAGAAATGTCTAGTCAAACATGTCTAGTCATATAGAATTCTTTTAAAAAAATCCTCTACAAAATTTATTGTCCTGCGCAACGTGACGGGGTATAAGTTCTAACAGTACGTCGTTAGTGACTTTCCGAAATAATGTTTAACAGAGTGAAATTAAGTAGAGTAGCAGAGTGATCAAATGTTATGATAGCACCCGTTCTCGTTAGAAAACAATTGCCGACTAGTATTTGACTAGCGATTTTGACTAAAAGCTCTATACCTTAACTTTCCATGAATGACGCAAATCTTTTATGTTTGGTGATTCGAATTCGAAAGGTTGATTTGGTTGAGGTTTTGTTTGCTAAAGTAGTACTGAAATTTTGAAAAGGAACTACATAAAGTTCGTTTGAATAAATTTTGAAAATTTTACTGAAATGATCTGATTGAATTCCGAATGAATCGTTCCTACACAGCATTACCTGGAACTAGCGGAACTAGACAACCAATTTATTCAGTGAGTCGAATAAATTGGGGAAGGCAACCAAATACTTTAGTTTTAAAATTTTAAATACATTCTGAACGAAATGTAGTTGTAGAAAACAATGTGCAAGTATTTTGCAGATTTAAAATTTATATGAAGATTGACTTGTGGTCCAAACTTCAATTCCGAAATCATTTTTTGATTGGCAAGTAGCAATGAACTGTACGCGTGTAGTAAGGGTACTAGAGGCGCAGTGACAACTTTTGTGTTGGTCTGAATTGCTTAATCATAACTTAAAGATAAAACTTAAGTCTAAATTTACTTTTGTGCTTATCGTTAAGTTTTTTCTTAAAAAAACGATTTAAATTTTGAGTTGTCAACAGTCAAGTGGTCTACTGTGGGTTACAGCAAAGTGATTTGAGTGTAGAGTGAATGTGATGTACGTCATGTCTTAGACTAAGTGATTTGCACGTAGTCAGGTAGCGACGTTGAGATACTTCTGGTTAGACAAAATTCTTACAGCTAAGTGTACGTGTAAGTCTGGTTGCGAAGTATGTTTGGTGTTGAGAGTAAAAGTGTGAATGTGTTGAATCACTTTGCTTTTAGTCCATTAACATTTATTTGGTTGGTTCAGGGCAATATATTGATATTGTTGACCAAAAGTTTTAAATTTTATTTGTTTTTGCAAATAAAACTTAGTTGTGCCATGTGTGACGACTGTGGTTCTTTTTTTAAAAAGCGAATCCATGCAGTCCATGTTGAAACATGCAAATTATAACCTTGCTGATTAGCTAAAGTGTTTAATAATTTGGTCGTGGTATGGGCTTAATTTGTGTAAAGGAATGTTCCTTTAAACAATACCAATAATTTTACCATGTTGCAATGCTCAAGATGGTTCAAATGTTAACAGAAAAATGAAATTTATTTTGAGGCAATAAACCTGAAAATTAAAGTTCATGTTGGTTAAATGATTGCCGGACTTGAAATTTGTTCAATGTCGGGGTCACCAATTTGTAGTGAGATTGTATGTCTATCTACAATAAAACACTAGATGTGTCTTCGGCCGAAGCCGGGAATGGAATGAATTGTATTTCGAATGAACTCTGTATATAAAGGGAATGCAAAGGCAACATGATGCAAATCAATTCAATGGCAATCTTTGATGAATGCATATTGTGGAATCACCACAATATCATTGGGATAGTTATCGAATCTATTACTTAGTTTATGTAAGTGTTTTCGTCAGACTGAAGGAAAATCTAATAGACATGAGTCGGTTATCCGAAAAACCGAAAATTTCGGTTTTGACGCTAAACAAGTTAAAATAAAGCTTAACTCGTCGATATCAATTAATTTCGTCATAAACTAACCGAAAATAAGTTAATTGAGTCATTGCATAGAGTTGGTATTGAAATAAATATTACATCTGAGTTTTTTTGTAGAGCACACCCACCCATTGAACGACTTAATTATCTTAAATTCGGTTAGTTCATGACGAAACTAACTAATTTCGACGAGTTAAGCTTTATTTTAACTTGTTTCGTGTCAAAACCGATCCGAAATTTTCGGTTTTTCGGATAACCGACTCATGTCTGAAATCTATTGCTTCATTAGTTTTAACAAACATTTTAATATATGAAGAACGTATTGCGTTACCCATCTGAATGTCAATGGAAATCCGCATTACTCAGAGCTTGTTTATTACCGTCCGTAACAGGTTCATGCGAGAGAGCTCTCATTTATGTGTATTAAGCCATTTTAATTTAACCGCAATCCATTCAGCACAACATTTTAATTTACTTTAATTGGATGGTTGGAATTTCTTGAAAAAAAAAAGTTTCTGAGCTTATTCAGACTTTTTCATTTTTTTTAAATAATTTCAATTTGTAAATAATTTCAGTGGAGTTTTATCAAATTTATTTTTACTTAAATGAACAGGCATTCGAAAAGTTGAAAATTCCACTAATTAACTGAAAAGTTGTACTGCATTATAGTTAAAAACAGATTTTTTTTGTTTGTTCATTTTCTATCTTGTTTTAATGTACAACATTCACAGAATGTTTTTCATTTGTTATATTCATGCCATTTATTTTAGACTAACATGCAAAACGCGCAACATTCTGCACACATTTTTTTTTAAATAGCAACGTTTCGTCAGAGTAATCAGAATCATAATTATTTTCAAAGTGAAAAACTAAAATGAAATATACATCCGCACGTCACACATTATGAAAATTCATCAAAAGTTTTTGCTGTTGGTTTGTTTGCAATGGAATATTTTCGCAAAGATGGACCACAATTCGTCGATTTATGCACCACAAGACTAAGACAGGCTACACAAAGTACAATTTTATTGTTTGGCAATGATCGTTTGAACTTAAGTTATTTCATCTACCATCAGACTAGTGCATAGACTTACATAGAGTAAAACTCTATGGACTAGTGTGTTGAATTAGGGTCCCACCACAAGTAATACTTCCTTTGATCAAAAGGTGACGTGTGCGTTGTCGGTTGAAAGCTTAGCGATACAAGTAATCTATTGCCGTCTGAAACGTCTATAGAAGTTGCAGCGTATGACAAAGTTCGCCGAAAGCGGAAATTTCGAAAATTTTAGCAGATTTTGGGTCCCAATATTTTTTTAAAAATCTAAAAACTTTTTTTTTTGGTTTTTAGATCATTTTAGCAAACCTAACAATGTTGTCGCTAGAATTCATGAAAAAAAAACCATGTAAAAGGGTTAAATTTTCGATGAAGACTAAAACTATTTGCTACATCTACGGAAAACCAAAAAGCTTTTACTTGGTCAAAAGTTTGGATACTGGATGCGGAACGATAATACAGAAGAAAAAAAAAGTTTTGGAACAAATTTAAAAAAATATTAAATTTTAACCTCAAATTCAAAACATCATTTTCAAGAAAAGTCGGAAAAACTATGAGAAAAACGGAAATGTAGGAAATTTTTTTGTGTACTAAAAAAAACTTTGAACATTTAGCTTTCATTCGAGCCCAATATCATCTATGACGCTTCGATAGACGCTTCACAGAAATTCATCAAAGTTACTTCTGCATCGAAAACTTCAACCGGATGTAGATGGCGCTGGTGAGCCATACTATGTGACAAATATTACAAGTGACGTGTTAAGGACAATGTACGCCTATTTTGCAGGCACCGAAACGTATGTGAATGGTCATAGGATCTTCGTATGATCAGGTCACGCTTATTGCTATTTTATTACAACATACTGTGAAGTTGTCAAATTTAATAATCCACCTACTACGAAAATGTATGAAACTGGCAAATTTTGTATGTGCAACCCGAGTATCCGCAACTACGAGACCTCCCCAAGTTACAGCCTTGGTGGGATCAAGCCAAGTTTCCATTATTTACCGAAATGTATGTAATTGGATCTTCGTACGATCAAGCATAATTTCCATTATATATATCGAAACGTACGTGAATGGTCACAGGATCTTTGTAGTATCAAGCCAAGTTTCCGTTATATACCGTATCTCGGTATCTCGGACACTGACTACATTACCCCGTTGGATTGCTATTGAGATTCGCTGCAGCAAATAATCCAAAGAGCGTTTCGCCACTGTCTATCGTTTCATGAGCTTACCCAGCTTTTTCAAAAATGTTAACGTTTCTGGTCCAATTGCACCAAATGTTTCGAAGGCGAGCTCAGCTTCATCTGCTACAATTACACTGGTCAACAAAGTCGATCGTAGGTATTTCGCAGCCATTGTATTAACTACCGTCACGTCCCAAATCAGATGTCTCCGTCTGCTCCACGGATAGCTTGTAACTCCGTCCGGCAATTCCCGTCGCGACGAGACAATCCTTGCGGTTCAAGTCTGTTCGGAACGCCAGCCGAACTAAGGGACATCGAAAAGATCTTGTTGGATTCTGCATGATGAGCGTATTTTCCAGTGGTTTTATTGCAAGAGCTGGTGCGACGGTACTGCTTGTAGCCACTTTGAAGATGATTGGGTTGATGACGATAGTAGTCTTGCACGGTCTGTAGGTCCACTCGATGATAATAGCTGATAGCTCGCCGAAAGTTGCCTTGGATCGGGGGTTGTCCCAGTAACTCTGGTTCCGTTTCGACGCGGCATTTGGTGGTATCAGTTCGCCGGGATAGGCTTCGATCGATGAAGAGAAAACAGAGTCGATGATGGTTAAATTTGAATTGACCAGGATTCGTGATCGTGAATGGTCGAAGGATCAAGCATAGTTTCCATTATATACCGAAACGTAAGTGAATGGTCGTAAGATCAAGCCAAGTTTACATTATATACCGAAACGTTTCGTAACAAAATCATTAAATCTGTTACTTCCTGTGTTTGTATGAGTATATATATACTCCTTAGTCTGCTTTCGAAAAATCTATCAATAGTTCTATCATTCATTCAGCTAATAGCCATAACTCATCGTATACACTTGTCGTAATTGTCGACAACAGATGACTTTAAGTTATTTTACGATAAACACATTTCATGACCTTTCACTTTGAAAATAGCCTCAACGGAGTGCAGAGTATGTGGTGGTTCCACTGAGGCTATTTAGTTAACATTACAAAGACTGTAGTTTAATGTAAACGAAAATCGATACATTTTCGATCCTATTCACTAGTTTATTGAGAGAGATTGAAAGCGACGATGACTAGTGATTCTTCGGTAGAGCTCATCAATTACAAAATCACATATTAAAAAAAAACACATTCGCCGCATCCAATTTAATCGTCTAATTATTATACGAAAAAGAGTCCAGTCTCATCGACCTCTTTCTTTGCAGTGTAATTCAAACTAAGTAAATAAAACTATCCCATTAACGATGGAAACTAGATGAACATAAATCAAAAATGTACACAAAGTCACTGTTAATCTAAATAAAAGTTCAGAATTTATGATGATTCTGTCAGACATAAAAATTGTGTTATCGTCAAATCGTGCGAATATTTCGCTATCGAATAATACGGAAAATGGGAACTGTCTTATAATTTAATCATATCATAGAGAGATAGAGAGAGAGAAAAGAAGTTCACTTGTTGAACATAGCCCCAGCTGGGTAGTTTTAATATTGTATATTATGTCGAGATCTATATTTTATTATCTTTTATGTTCGACTGCTAAAGTATGCATGACATTATGGGAGTCTTCGAGACTCGTAAATCCCTTTTAACAACTTTGAAAACAGCGATAAAAGTTATTTTTGATGGTTGAAGCTTGAACACTTGTATGGCGAGAGGCTGTGTATTCGCTTTCTGGTTGTTAAAATGAACGTTGAACTCTCTGTTTAAATTTAGCTATTTATCCGTCTACCACAAAGTGACTTTAATAGATTGTACAATTAAAAATCATTTCCCCACATTGCATATTAGGGAAATTATTAAACCAATTTGTCTATATAGAGCAACGACTTTTAAGTGTGTCAGGAGACATGGGTCCGAGTACCATTAGAATGGGAAGAATGACATCAACCCAACTGTGTGCTGTATATATGTAAATCTTTTAGCCTCGATACGGACAAATATTATTCATGAGAAATTATATTTACTATCCCTAAAAAATGCATCATAGTCCAGTTATACAATGGGACGACGTAACAAAGGAAAACATTATTGGAAAAGGAAAAGTGTGACGCACATGGGACTTCATTTTAGATGCGTAGGATTTTTGCGTATAAAACCTCAGATAAAATATCTGTTGCATTGAAACACAACAAAAATTCTACCTTCATATTAAAACTTCCCACGGTGAGCTTCAAAAAAATTTTATTCGACCTCTCGTGGACGTGAAATGTTTTTAGTGGTTTTTGTAGAGGGTGGCACCACGAGTAAGAACTAGGCCCCACCTGTTGGGTGGGTCAGATCCCTTGACTGTTTGTCTGAGCTTCTCAATAGTATTTTTATTGACAATGATTTATTGATTTATTTCAATGAAATGTGATTTTGTATGTGGATTGCCACAAAAACGCATCTAGAAGAAGAACTACTAGAACGGTCTAATAAATCTCTCATTGATGATTTAATTCTGTTTAGTTTCACTGAAAATCTTCAAAACTATGTATATAAAATGCCTCGGTAAAAAATGACGTATGTTTTCAATAACATTTAAACTCGTGTCAATTGCGACCCTCGCTTCGCTCTGGCCGCAATTTTCACACTCGTTAATTTTTGTTCTATTTATTCGGTTTTGTTTACAAGGCAAAGTCACATAACAAGAAAAATTCTGTTAGCAACATCAGCTTGTTCGTTAGACCAACATAATCTATCTTAAGACCTAACCTCAGGAATTGATTCCATTCTCCACCAAACATTTTGTTTTTAAATCGGTTGAGAATTACTCCAGTTGTCGTGTTAACAAAAAGCAGAAAAGACTTCTTCGAGAACTACTCCCAGATGGTTGAACCGATACCGCCCATTTTCGAATTTGACCTGAGGATTTCAATACTTCGTCGATTAAAAAAAAGTTTTTGAAAATCGGTTGAACTTTGCTCCAGTTATCGTGTCAACAAAGAGCAGAATGCGCTTCTTTCGAGAACTACCACCAGATGGTTGCACCGATATCACCCATTTTCGAACTTGACCTGAGGATTTCACTACTTCGTCGAATAATTTTTTTTTTTGAAAATCGGTTGAACTTTGCTCCAGTTATAGTGTTAACAAAGAGCAGAAAAGGCTTCTTTCGAGAACTACCACCAGATGGTTGAACCAATACCGCCCATTTTCGATTTGACCTGAGGATTTCAATACTTCGTCGATTAAAAAAAAGTTTTTGAAAATCGGTTGAGATTTACTCAAGTTATCGTGTTAACAAAGGGCACAAAATTTTATATTTAACGTTTTTTCATCACATTTCCATACATTTTTAATCATCATAGTGAACGTGTTATGTACGGTGTATTTGTTTTCGTAAAACCCATGACTTACAGTCAAGGGAATAGCATAACAAGAAAATATTTCGATTGGAAATTTTTTAATTAGATCGATTTTTCGTTTTTTTGGGACCTGCGGGAAGCTTCGAAGACTGTTTGGACCCTACTGGTGACTTGTTTGATCACAAAAATATAGTAACTGCTTAGCCTGAGGTCTGAGCTTTACAACGATACTAATCCTGATATTCATGACTACCAACAAACATCTTTTTTGAAGCAAAGTCATTCTACTAGGTCGCTGTGAATTTTAACGGCTGTATCATATGTGGATTATTTCTATTTTCTCTCAAAAAGTATTTTTAGTTAATTAGATTCAATCAGATGTCATTATTGTGGACGACCACCTGACGAAGTGAATTGTTTATGCAGCTGTTGAGTTTCGAACCCACAACTGGCAATTCAATAATTCATTGTGTCAAAGTCTCGACTTACACACTGCGCTATTGAGTTGCTCTCAGTCATCATGATTGCAATCATTCTCTACCAAGCATGAGTTGAGTGGTACCCTAAGTAGGGTATAGAAACTTGGCAGCTGTCGACTGTATGATCTTTTTTGCTTGAAGTGCGTTGTTTACATACAGGCCGAAATGACAATTTAATTTCGTTGTTGATTCGTTCTTCCATGCACCTATACTTCGAACGGGGCATTACATCTTTTACTTCTTTTGTCTCATAGCATTTGATATGAAATCTTCTACTTTAGTAATTTTAACATTCTTTTTGTCATATAAGAGACCCAGTGCGGAACTCACCGATCATTTTTCCCGTCATAATCAATAACAGATAACCACTTCTTTAACTAAGGTTATACTGACAAAATAAAATTATCAGGACAGTAAGGCGCAGGTCATGGAGACCGTAAATAATTCAAAACAACAAAAAAGAAGGATATCAGTGTCATACGTGGACGGAAGTTTCTCAAAATACTTTACAGCTTCAGAAGCTTAATGTATAAAGTTGACGAAATTGTATTAACGATCTCCGAGATCCTGACCTTTAGGACACGCACACTGTCATACCACAAATTTTCATCTCGTTGCAAATGTTATCTGCCAGACCGATTTTTATGAAGACATTGCCTTCGATTGCTCTTCAAAATCCCGTAATATTTGTTGTCAATGGGTTGGGATCAGTAGTAGATGAACATTCTCTGATTTTAATGTTCCGTGTCTCTACCACTTTGAAGTTTTATTTTCCGAGATTTTCGTGGCATACACACCGTGGGAATTAAACAAGCATAATGCAATAATCCAAGCACTGCAAAATTTTACGATTTCATCATTTTTTTCCTTCTTCTTTATTTCAAAACCTAAGGGTAGGCAAATAATTAATTTAGTTTATGATTGGCAATCAGAATATTCCATCTACTTGTACTCATATAAGGTAACTCAAATAATTAAAGCGAAAAAAATCGATTCATTAATTAAATAGAGAAGAGGGTGGGTTGCATCTGCAATATAAAAAAATGGTTTCAGCTTCATTTAAGTTTATCGGGGGGGGGGGGGGAACGGAAGCTTAATAGCGTTTTACCAAACGGTTCTACGTCGTTCTCTGCTGTGTGCAATTCTTTAAATGAAAAATCATTATTTCCATTTACAGAAGAACATTTTATGAAAATGTATAGATGCAACCTGCAACAGAAGAGAGGGGTTTTCGATTGTTAAGTGCTTCCATAGATTTCAAGAGCACGAAAATGTCATCGAAGAAACAGAACATGAACACTATGGGCTTAGTGTTTGCTGTTAAACGAGGCAAACGAAGACATTATTCAACATGGATGTTGGGATGACAATATTGCACTTTAGACTTGTTCTGTGAAGGGCGGTTTATAATGGAAATATTGCATTGTTTGGATGGCTTCCAAATGTTAGGTATATGAACAAGCTCGTAAGAACGTCGTTCAGTTGGATTGGTCCATCACATTTTGGTATTTTTATTTTAACGGTTTAATTATTCATTTATCTAAGTTCTAAAATGTGAGTTTAATGTTTATCTGCCTTCCCACATCATTTAATTTTTCTTATTTCAAATCGATGATTATGACTACATAACTGGCACACCATCTCCAAAATTTCAAAGTTTTGTTAAGTCTTACGTTTATTTAGTTAAAACTGCAAACAATTTTTCAACGCTCATACAGAACAACTATAAAAGAGCGCGTTGCGCTCGCTTGACTACCGCATACCTAAGAAGTAATTTTTTTTTTATTTAACTGATTTTATGAGTTGATTTGGTTCGCATTGCATTTGTATAAATATTATGGCTTTCCATCTGTGGTCGGTCGGCACTGGCGATAAAAATAAAACAGAAGCTCTGGTTAATATTCTTTTATATAAAAAATCCGATTAGTAAAACTAATGAAGTAAAAGATTTTGTATCAAAGCGGTGTCGAAAACAAATTAAGTAACAGATTGCATGATCAAGTAGCGACAAACGTTTGGGCTTGCGGTTTGCTAATTTAGGAAAGTGGGCTGTATTCCGTTAATAATCAAAAAATAATCTATAATCGGGACCTCAAAACAAAATTTTCGTTGGTTTAACTAGTCCTGAGAAACGTGAGCAGTTTACCTAAATTTGCATAAACTTCCCTTGTAACCGTTATTGCAGAAGTTATCAGAAGTTGCAAGAGTTGAAAGAGAAAATCATCGAAAATAAACTACGAATCGCACAAATGTAGCCTTTTTAGCTAAGTATCCATGTATCTTCTTAAGACGGATCAATGCTACGCTAAAAGCCTAATTTGTGCGAAAAAATGATATATTTTCGATGATGACTTCCTACCCGCGTCCTTTCTGGAAAAAGTGGGATCATCGTTTTGTGTCATCATTGTGGGCCAAAGATTTGCTCAGTATGGACCGGAAATACATAAGGAGAGTAGTTAGTGCAATTACTGGACACTGCGGGCTGAACCAGCATCTCAATAAGCTAAGGCTCTCGGTGACTCCTTGGTGCTCCTGCGGATTAGAAGAAGAAACAGGCATACACGTCATTTGTGAATGTCATAAATTTCTTCAACTACGACTCAGGCTCCTTGGAGATTGCGTCGTGCAAACCTCCGAAGTTGTCGCCATGGGACCTGCCACTTTAGACAGGTTCCTGGCGGCGACCGGAAGGTTGCCTTGATTTAAGTGATGACCGGGAAAGAAACAAAGAAATCACAAGATCTGTATTTCAAGATTACCTAGGTGATCGTCCCACCCTAATAAATTTAAATCTTTGTGTCAAGAAGTGTTGGGTTTGATTAACAACGTCAGATTCTCAAATTTCAAACAGCGATTGCTGATATATTCAGAGATGAAAAAGTGTCTGATATTGGTGGCCTCACAGATTTTAAACTTTTAAGCAACATGGCGTCAACTAACTCATTAATGTTGCCTTTACCGTTGGCATTTGCCGTTACCGTACGGATTTAGCGTTAGCGTCAGTAGGTGGGATTTAGCGTTAAAAAAATCTAAAGTTTGTAACAGTTATCTTGAAAAAAATATATTTCTTCCCACAAATGTAGGCTACAATTTAGAGTAGTGTCGATTCCTCTTAAGAGGAAATTACCCGAAATTATCTCCTGCATTTGTGCGTTTCTTATTTCATTTTCGATCTTTTCATCAGAATCATGAAAAATGTATGACCGCAATAACGACCACGAATGTGTTAGCTTTAAATGAAAATAAGTTTTGGCTGTAGTCGTTTGACCAGAGAAAAGTCAGCAGTAAGCAGTAACAACGAAATTTTCATAAACTACTTAGTTTACTCAACACTGGTCAAGTCAAACTGCTACAACCAAATCTATTTTCAGTTGAAAGCTAACACATTCGTGGTCGTTATTGCGGTCATACATTTTTGAAAAAGGATTTAAAAAAACGCCCAAATGTATGCTTTTCAGCAAAGCATCCATGCCTCTAAAAATGAATCAACTTACTTTACAGACGTTGACTTAAAAATTGTGTCACGTTCCAAATGTACAGTGGAAATAGATTCTCATGTGTTACGAAAAATGGATTCAACAAACTTTTTCTATTCAATTTAAAATCAGAACATCATGCCCTACGTAGGAGTTTCGGATAAGCCTCAAACTTTAGTAATTTTCAATATAAAAATTACAAATTTTAAAAGAAACTTCATCTTAGCTTATAGCGATGTTTTGCCGTGCTTACAGGCCTAAGCCGGATATGTTAACTGGGATTAAAGCTTCATCGTATGTAAACAGAATTCTTAATTCGTTGCTTTCATTTTTTTTATCATTTTAACGGTCTTTTGTTTGTTATACCGTAACAACACTCGGTCTCCTAGCGACATTACGGCATTGTGCACAGGTTTCACCGTGTAATGGTATAAAGTTAAAATAATGCTCAAAGCAATGCTTACCGTGTGTAGTACACTTGTACACAGAAAAGTGTATTGTGAATGGTTTTATATTACCAACCTACACACACGGTATAAATGCTACAAATATCAGATCAAACGAAATAACATCAGAACGTCAAACAATACGCCTTTGTCGTGTTGGGTGGAAAGTCATTCGAAATACAGTTGTTTTTTTCGTTCGAATGAAAATAACGCTAAAGCGACGATTCCAATTTGTTCCCAAGAATAATAACCAATGAAAATATCAAAGAATTCATTTTTGTTTTCGTCTTTTACTTTTCAGACTGCAGCTGGGGCATTAACACAACGAAAACAACAAACAACATGAAAACTTTTCTGAGAAATTAATCTCGTGTTGTGTGGTATAGCATTGTGTATGCTTCGTGCAACTTGTACCAGTACAACAAATAATATTCCCATATCAAAACAGAAGATCCAAGAAAATTTCGCAAATAAAGTTCTGTATGTGCAAGATATGAGGTATCCCGGAGCGACCCTCTAATTTACAGAGAATTATTTAAAAAAAAGAAAATTCACATTTCTCCAAAGTATATGCCATAAAAATGAAGAATAATATTTCGTTGCTGTTGGAGCATGGAAAATAACAGCAATTTTTAACATCTCATATCCCTTCGTCGACTATAGTTATTACGAATCAAATTTCGTTGAAAATCGAAAAACAAAACAAAATGATTGATCCGGAGGAACTACACCAATTCAACGGCAAAAGCTTTCATCTATTGAACAGCGAACAGAACATATCCGACCGATACAATGAATATTCGATGAACCCCACGGATATGCCGTACGATGATGATATCTACTACGAGGACATGTACTGCTTGAACGTAAATATGAATAACATGTCTTACTTGAACATTTCGTGTGAGACAAATCTTAGCTACTCGGTACCGTTGTATGGATATTTTGCCCCATTCCTGCTTTTTACTACCGTTACGGTAAGTACACATCACATTTTGATGAATATGGTATGGTATTCTATTGGTTGAATTTGTATTCAATAGGCCAACACGTTAATTGTTTTGGTTTTGAGCAAACGAAATATGGCCACCCCAACGAATCTTGTGCTAATGGGTATGTGTTTTGTGTATCGGTGTGTGTGTGTAAATTTTGATTTATAATTTTAAATAGAGATTAGGGCAAATAAAATTAGCATTTAGGTTAAAGATTGGGATGTGTTGAACAATGTCTAGTCTATAACTATATACCGTACGTATATACTATCGCCCAAAACCACTTACAGTGGAGATGTGATGCAAGTCCTGTTATCCACTTACAAAAGAACTGATATCGGTGTAGGTGACGCTTACTTACAGATTCGCCACGCAAAAAGATTTGCGTCACAAATGGCAGCTGATGAGGAAAGCACGCGAAAGTTTTATCAACAAAAATCTTACCAGAAAAATTTTAGGAAGAAAATTATAACAAAAAAAATTGCCCCGTAAGTGGCAGATGTTGAGGAGGGAAATTTTTTAAAATTGTGAAATATATTGCTCTAAAGAATGGAATTCAAACGGAAGAAAGCCGAATAATCTGCCACTTGTTGACGCAAAATCAAAAATTTGACGAAAATAAAAAATTTGACGAAATTTGATAATTTGACTAAATTTAAAAATTTAACGAAAATTGAAAATTTGACGAAAGGCGAAAATTTGACGAAAATTGAAAATTTGTCGAAATTCAAAAATTTTACGCACTCCAAGATAAGCGACTTTTTAGGGAAACCATGAAACACGCATAGACTATAATCTAAAACTCTATAACTTTGTCTTTTATACCAGGTTTCTATATGCCGTATTTTGCGAGTTATTGCTGATATAGCTCGCACTTAAAACGCTCATAGCTCCCAAATGGTAGATTAGAACTTTCTATCTGCCATATTTTCTGAGTTATGGGTCCTATAGTTCAACAGCTTAAAATGCTCATAGCTCCGAAATTATAAGCTTTTATGAAAATTCCTTCAAACTAGTTTCTTATAATTTCAGCTAAATCCACCAGTAAATTCAAAAGTTTCGTTGTAACAAAGTGACAAAGGGACAAAGGTTGGTAAAATTCCTCTATATTTCAAAACGTACGGAAATCAATTTCTTCATACAAATTTTCAAGTTTTGAAATTTAATATCTCGGCCAAATCTTAACCTTATGAGGCGTGTGATAGCTCGTTGAACTCGTATGGACGCCTAGATTACGAATAAAATAAGTAGGGGGAAGGAGGAGCGGAGAGGAAAAATCAAAAAAGTTGTGTTTTTGGGTAACCTTGATTTATTTATTCAAACCAAAAAAAAAAAAGACTGCTCGCATACGGCGCAGTCAGTAAAAAAAACGATCTTTTCAATTAACAAATATTACAATAAATAAAAATCATCCGCTCTATTACTTCCTGAAGTGCCTCTTTGTATAGCAATAGAAATTTTCTGCAACAGATAATCTTTGGAACGTGGCTCCCCTGATGCTCTCTTCATCAACGATCCCAACTTGTCAATAAATTTCTTTGTTTCTGGACCCATGCAACCTAATGATTCAAAGGCAAGGGGGGTAAATAAATAGTTTTCTTTAAGACGTATATAATGATTATGCTTAAATCTTTCCGCTTTATCTGTAATAGACCCTGCTTTCTTAGAGGATTCACTGATGTATGAAGGAGCCAAAGTATCACGTATTGTTACATCCCATAAAAGTGATTTTCCATGACTCCACTGTCATACCATCAGGTCTTTTACCGTCGTCTCTAGAAATACCAGGTGGTTGCAAAATATTGGGAAATCCTGCAGAGGAAAATGCATGACCAAAAACATTATTGACAGAATCGTGTTTAGCAATAATCCCTATCTTTAATTTGCACGATAAACCATGCAAACCGTTCTTCTTAACCACATTACCACAATTACACTTGTACTCTTCACACAACTGGGATCCTAAACGAAGACCAACAGCAATTCTCGCTGCATTGTTATCTAATAGTAAACCTAATTGACTCGATGGGACAACCTGCAGCCACTTTGAAGATTCTTTGGTAGATGACGCAAGTAGTCTAGCACGAGTAACAGGTTGTGTATATGTGTTCCTCAGTCCTACAGAAAAAAACAAATTTGTCAAATTTTTCAGTGTGAACGGACTTGCGTCACGGCCCTTCACTAACGTAGGGCCATGATACATATATGCATATATATTCATTCATTCGTTGTATATTTATCACGCTCGCTACGCATACACTGTTGCTATCAAATTAATGAGGGGTTTTATTCTCCGAATTAAATACAAAGGTTTTTGGGGTAACAATTTGAGTACTTATTAGATGGGTAGACTGTTTATCTTGATGTAAAAGGTATTAATTTGAATTTTCGATATAATCACAGGCGTTGAGCAGGTTCGTTACCCAATTTTGCGAATAAATTTTAAAGTTACGACAACGATTAATTTTCATTTATATCGGCAATAATCAGATTCATTACCAGACCGCAAAAATATGGTTTAATGTTTTCAGTGTGTGAAAAGGTTGGCTCGATGCAGAAATTGTTTCGAAATTGTTTTCACCTTCAAAACATTCGAATTATTTTCATTATCGCAACCACCACCGATATTATCGTAAAATTTTCCGAATTCATGCAGTTGACTGATTGAACCGATAAAATTTAAATTAAATTTCTCGGCTAGATCAAATATTTTAAATCTTGCGGTTGACAAAGGGAAAAAAGACACTTTGCCCAGGACGATTGAACTTACAAGCACCCCCTCTGTATTTCCGTTCAATTTTTTCCGCCATATCGTTGTGATCGAAAGTGTTCACCTACATGCCAGCAAATTTTAATGAAGAAAAATTTAATTTTAACAATCTCGTAATTGAGTCAGAAGCACTCAGCGTGTCAAATCTTCAATTACGTCTAATTGAGTCAAAGTCACTCAACGTGTCAAATCTTAAATTACGGAACAGAGCGATAAGTCTAAGTCAGATTTGTATAATGCCGAAGCAAAGGTTTTCGCTGATGAACGATTAAACCGGTTACGATCAATTTCGCTGTTTAATAAATTTGCACAGTGTGAGGTGCGGGAAAACAGGAAAAGTAGGAAAAGGTGCAGTTTTGCTTGCTTTCTTGTCAATAACTGTTGTACAATCCATTTTTTGTAAAAATAAAATATTTTGTTTCGTCTCGTCAATACCTTTCTGTCGTTGTATCGCACACGATTTTTGAGTGAAAACATCCAGAGATATGCTGAATCAAAATCAAAAACACTGTTCCGGGAACTTGCCTCAAACCTTCTGTCGCTGTTTTGGAGCACTTCCCGTTGAGTCACAACAACGTTTTTACGCTAGAAAGTTAGGTGTGAGCCCACAAAATAAAGATAAACAATGTAAAACCCAGAGAGGGATTCTTTCAAAAAACGACCGACCGAAATTGGACACTTCTAGATAGCTATTGATTGCCAGAAGCCAAAAATATACTTTTTTAAATTCTTCGATGTTTATGCGGCCAGTAGCAGGTGTTTCAAAACCGAAAACATGCACTTTTCATATAGAGTTTTCTCCGGCTACACGCAACGTACAGGGTCGTTACAGGGTGGAGTTATGAAAGTAGGTGTAAAAATATGACTATTTCGGCTAACTTCAAACGGTTCGTGAAACGGTTATGACCTCTTCTGAAGTACAAGTACATCTTGAGTGACCATTTATTGACTGTAAATCAACGGTGCGCATCTCAGCATTCGTCTCAAGCAATTGAGTTTCTGTTCAATTTATGTAGTCAAATGAATCCGGTTTGCCACCTACTACGAAGTAGGAGGAAAGCATCATTTTCAAGTCCAGAGATCGCACGGTTCAGGACACCCTTGTGCTGAACATGTAATTTTGATTTAGTTAATTTCATTTTCATGGCTCCCTCCTGTTTGAGAACCAAAAAATAATAATTTGAAAACACTGATTTTACTTCGACTAACTTTGTGCGTGTCACAAAATATCTGGGGTGTGTTTTACGTGGAATGGAAGATGGTAAGTCCAGTTACAAGACCCTATTGTCGAATAGTCACTTCCGCGGATACGCGCAGCAGGACTGTGCAAACATTTACCATATTTTAAGTCATAAGTCCAGGACGGGTGGCAACTCTTACCGATGATTATACTTTTGATGAAGGTCTGCCAGAGGCCTATATTCTTACAACATTTCAAATTTTAGAAAACTTGAAGGAATGACCCCTTGGACATGCTTTTACTTTTCACGTATTCATTCAGAAAATCGGAAACTAACAGAAAAAGTAAAAGATCCCTATTTCTTAGAATTGAAAGTCGATTCAAACGAGTCATTGTTTTCAAATTAGTTCAAGTTTTGGCGATATCACTCTTAAATGAAAGGTAGTGACTAGACGAATATTTAGTTTTTAAGAAAATCAAATTTGTACATGCAACAGTTATTTCCTATCTCTCCTATTTTCCCGCACCTCCCAGACACAATTAAGATGCATGCGATATAGACAAGGCATGATGGGTGGATAATGTTAAGAAAAGTTCCGACAAAACTTATACAACTAATACGGCAAAATTGGAAATGTTACGAAACTGTAATTGAAATTTTGAAATTTTCTAGCAATGGCCTTATGCGACATGTTTACTATATTATTTCCTGCTCCGGGGCTGTGGTACATGTACACATTTGGAAATCATTACAAGCCGCTGGCACCCATATCAGCGTGTTATGCGTGGAATGTCTTTAATGAGGTAGGTTCCATTTTAAAAACGGGCTTATATTAGTTTGCCAGAGCGAAAAGTTCCACGTGAAGTGAAGTGAAATGTTGAATTCAATTGAATGCTTGTAGTTATGGTATAGGCACTCTTCATAATATAATGATGATACGCTGGCTTTCTATTCGAGTGTTGAACGTTGATAGTATCATGAATTTCATTCAATTAAAAAGTTTTCGTCATTTTACCACATAGCACAGTGGATCGATATGTGGTTCAGATGAATGCGAAACTAAAAAAAAAAAATATTCTAAAACACTGGCGGTAAATATATTTATTCAAGGGTGCGAGAAGGGCGCAGACTGAGCACTATTAATTACTGAGTAACGAGTGTGTACAGTCAGCATTATTAATTGATTCATATTTTACTACTTAAAACAGTGTTCTCATCAGGTTTCTTAGTCATATTTCATAATTAATGATCCCGGCCATCGTTGGGTCAATGCGCTTTTTTGCTTAAATTCGTAATTGAACTGAAGCTTTCGCACAATTTGTTAAACTATTATACCGCACCAAACTTCACCAAATCAAATTTTACGACTTTGCAGGTTGTTCCAGCTACTTTTCATACAGCCTCGATATGGTTAACATTGGCATTAGCTGTGCAAAGGTTTGTATCGTTTGTAGTTTAACATTTTATTAAATGACTAAATCAGATTGATTGATGTTCATCAAAGCTCGAACATGTTAGACACTCAAGGGAGTATTGAACGTAATTGAGACGTTCTGGCTTTTAATATATGGTTTGAAGCGCTGTGCACTTGAATCGAAAAATGAAATCCATCGTAAAATTTCGGGTTCTGTGGATTGCTTTTGGATTGTTGTTTTTAATCAAAAGTTCGCAGTCCATAAACTAGAATATTAAATCGAAATTGTGAAGGACTCCGTTTATTCATGGTAAGGGAAAGAAAGTCGTTGAAATTGGATCTGTCAATCATTATAGTTACAATCACTGGATCTATGCCTTCTGTTGTTCAATCTATAGTATTTGTCACAAAAAATCTTTTACTCCGATAGCATTGGTAGTCGTTTTGATAGACCTAGAAAAATGCCTGGGCTGAGCTCATTGCTCATTCTCGTCATCGTTGTTGATAACAGATGCCCGTTTGTATTTGTCTTCATTACGAGGTTACCTTTTCCGTAAGACCTGATGTTACTATCATGACGTGGCGGTAGTAAGGTATTGAGGTAATGGACGTGCCTTTTTTGGTAAATTTAATTTTAAAAAATCAGGAAATCTCCCAAAATTCTGAAAAAGTTCCGACAAACAAAAAGAAATGGAATTTTCAGATTTTCCAAAAATAAGCCCTACAGGATGACTTATAATGGACAGCTTTTATCCGGCAGGACTAAGGACCACGTATAAAGAAACTTTATTGTCCCAATGACACCAGACACCACAACATTTTCTCAACGAATTCAGTCGAATTGTTGAATTTCAAAATTTTATCATTTTGCGATAACTAAGTTTTAGATGCTTGGTGACCTAGTCAGTGTTGAAGAAACCACAGTAGCATGATCTACTAGAATCAGTTGTTCTTGTCACGGAGTAGACTTAAGTTAAACTCTAAATTTTCTTTGTCATCATTAAAAACTATTTCGACCCAACAACATCTTTCGTCATTCGTTCCCCAGTTTCCAACAGTCAGTTCCGTTCAGTTATTAAAATATTGTCAGCCGGGCTTTACCCGGGATACGCTGAAAATCTCAACCTATTGACACATTAAACTCAAATGACACTACACTACTGACACACATACACTCCTACCCATGCTGACACTCCTCAAAACAACACTGACACTCCTAACCACACATATATACATGTTCGACACGAATAGTCACGAGCAGTATGTGGGTAACTACAGGGTTAGTTGCGTTACAAATTTCGTCATTTCTGAGGCATAAAGTGAGCTGTGTTGGCTATGTTTTGCGGTAACAAATCAGTCTATAAATTTTCTAATACTCAGGAGATCCAGTGCTTTCATGCCAACAAGAACAGTCGGAGCGTTTGCTGCGACTTAGCCCCGTACGACCCGTAATCCTATTTCGTCCGTAACCATAATACGTCCGTAGTTGTAATACGTCCGGAACCCTAATACGTCTACAACCCTGTAATGCGTCTGTTACCAAAATGCAAGTCAAGTTCAGTATGGTCAAATTTACTGAAAGTGTTCATTTTTTAAATTGCGCATAGCGCAATTACGAAAGCCTGTACGAAGTACCTCTCAAATAAAACCAACAATTTACGACATTATTTTAGAAACCCAAACTTTTTTGCCAACTTTCCATTGCCTTAGTCCAAGGGCCCAAATTTGAAACTTTTTTGCCATCATTCTATTCGGCATTCAATTATCTCTCAAATGAAACAAAAACTAGCAAAATCGGATGAGATTTACTCGATTCATGTGCAAAAAACACTTAGGGCCGAGTAGCGGCCTCAGTCCAAGGGCCCAAATTTGAAACTTTTTTCGTCACGTTCTTTTCGGTATTCAATTATCTTCCATAAAAAACTAAATCTAGCAAAATCGGATGAGATCTACTCGATTTATGTGCAAAAAACACTTAGGGCCGAGGAATGAACTTTGAGCCCTCCCAACAAGGCCACGTTGCATCTTACCCAACAACAATGTTCAGCAACTTTGTTCTACTCGTCAATACCTTTCATTTGATATATCACAAGCAGCTATTGCGTGCGTATTTCGGTAGATATAGTCGAAAGACTGAAAAACACCTATAGGGCCCTAGCTCTGGAAGGGCCGACCCTACAATGCCCATTTTCGAACTTGACCTTACTTTTGTCGATACCAATCGGGGAAAAAAAAGAATTTTGAAAAAAGGTTGTGGTTTGCTCAAGCTAGAGGGGTCACAGACGGACGGACGGACGGATGGACGGACGGACGGACGGACGGACATTTTTAGCCCCGTACGAAGTACTGGGGGCTTATAAGATTAATATGCCGTTTGTAACACGTCGAATTGGAAGCAGACAGTAAGGGCAAAGCTTTTGGTTATGTTCATAGATGACGAATCCGCAATAAAAAAAATGTCCGTCCGTCCGTCCGTCCGTCCGTCCGTCCGTCCGTCCGTCCGTCCGTGACCCCTCTAGCTTGAGCAAATCACAACCTTTTTTCAAAATTCTTTTTTTCCCCGATTGGTATCGACAAAAGTAAGGTCAAGTTCGAAAATGGGCATGGTAGGGTCGGCCCTTCCAGAGCTAGGGCCCTATAGGTGTTTTTCAGTCTTTCGACGATATCTACCGAAATACGCACGTAATAGCTGCTTGTGATATATCAAATGAAAGGTATTGACGAGTAGAACAAAGTTGCTGAACATTGTTTTTGTGTAGGATGCAACGCGAGCTTGTTGGGAGGGCTCAAAGGTCGTTACTCGGCCCTAAGTGTTTTTTCCACATAAATCGAGTAAATCTCATCCGATTTTGCCAGATTTAGTTTTTTATGGAAGGTAATTGAATACCGAAAAGAACGTGGCGAAAAAAGTTTCAAATTTGGGCCCTTGGACTAAGGCCGCTACTCGGCCCTAAGTGTTTTTTGCACATAAATCGAGTAAATCTCATCCGATTTTGCTAGATTTTGTTTTATTTGAGAGATAATTGAATACCGAATAGAATGATGGCAAGAAATGTTTCAAATTTGGGCCCTTGGACTAAGGCCGCTACTCGGCCCTAAGTGTTTTTTGCACATAAATCGAGTAAATCTCATCCGATTTTGCTAGATTTTGTTTCATTTGAGAGATAGTTGAATGCCGAATAGAATGATGGCAAAAAAAGTTTCAAATTTGGGCCTTTGGACTAAGGCCGCTACTCGGCCCTAAGTGTTTTTTGCACATAAATCGAGTAAATCTCATCCGATTTTGCTAGATTTAGTTTTTTATGGAAGGTAATTGAATACCGAAAAGAACGTGGCGAAAAATTTTTCAAATTTGGGCCCTTGGACTAAGGCCGCTACTCGGCCCTAAGTGTTTTTTGCACATAAATCGAGTAAATCTCATCCGATTTTGCTAGTTTTTGTTTCATTTGAGAGATAATTGAATGCCGAATAGAATGATGGCAAAAAAAGTTTCAAATTTGCGCCCTTGGACTAAGGCCGCTACTCGGCCCTAAGTGCTTTTTGCACATAAATCGAGTAAATCTCAACCGATTTTGCTAGTTTTTGTTTTATTTGAGAGATAATTGAATACCCAATGGAAAGTTGGCAAAAAAATTTGGGTTTATAAAATAATGTCGTAAATTGTTGGTTTTATTTGAGAGGTACTTCGTACGGGCTTTCGTAATTGCGCTATGCGCAATTTTAAAAATGAACACTTTCAGTAAATTTGACCATGCCCAACTTGACTTGCATTTTGGTAACAGACGCATTAGAGGGTTGTAGACGTATTAGGGTTCCGGGCGTATTACGGCTACGGACGTATTATGGTTACGGACGAAATAGGATTACGGATCGTACGGGGCTAAGTCGCAGCAAACGCTCCGACTGTTCTGATGCCTTGTTTTTATTGCGGATTCGTCATCTATGAACATAACCAAATGCTTTGCCCTTACTGTCTGCATCCAATTCGACGTGTTACAAACGGCATATTAATCTTATAAGCCCCCAGTACTTCGTACGGGGCTAAAAATGTTTACAAAATTTTTCGAAATAACCTCGACCAGTCAAAATTCGAGGATGACACTTATCACCACTGGGAAGCTGATTTCACCTACTTCACTCACACAACAAACCTGATCGAGCCAAAGTTATTTTTCTCGTAAAGTCAAATGCTGTAGCTTTCGAATGACACCGATCTTCAGTTTTTATATGAAAAACAAGGCATCAGAACAGTCAGAGCGTTTGCTGTGACTTAACCCTGTACGACCCGTAATCCTATTTCGTCCGTAACCATAATACGTCCGTAGCCGTAATACGCCTGGAACCCTAATACGTCTACAAGCCTCTAATGCGTCTGTTACCAAAATGCTAGTCAAGTTGGGCATTGTCAAATTTACTGAAAGTGTTCATTTTTAAAATTGCGCATAGCGCAATTACGAAAGCCCGTACGAAGTACCTCGCAAATAAAACCAACAATTTACGATATTATTTTAGAAACCCAAAATTTTGTGCCAACTTTCCATTCAATTACCTCTCAAATAAAACAAAAATTAGCAAAATCGGATGAGATTTACTCGATTTATTGACTTGACTTGACTTGACTTTCGCAAAAACAAGCTTGCCCCTGTGGGCTCACCCATGAGATTATTTGAACGTGAGGACTTTGACTTGAATGATCACGAATGAAAATCAAGTCCTAATCCTCCCTTTTCTCTGTCCTAGACTCGGTTCATTGTACACCAGAGAAAAATTGTGCGCTTCCTCTCGTCGAGCACACTCATTCACATTCACACTCTGCCTCCGGCACTTTGTGTACGATGAACTTTGTCAGTGGTGGGGCCACTACTTGCATTACTTTGACTTATATACCAAGGATGAACCAAGGTAACTAACTCAACCACCGTCGCTCGATCTATGTGGTCGGACTAACTACACGGCAGTGGGGAGATGAACCAACCACCTGAGCTCTTTCATTGCTCGGAAATATTTTTGTATAGAATTGGTATCTTGAAGAAAATTACCTGTAGCAGGAGACTTACCAAACCACACGTCATACAAACCATTCATTCAGATTCATTGTTATTTCGACCATTTTCAAGCGTTGGTGCGTAATCATTCTTTTGATTTTCGTATCATTCAAAAAAGCGTTGTCCAATAAGCCATTAGCGCGTGAAACGAGAGAGATAACATTAAGATCAGATATACATATCTTTAGCAGAAGGTAACACAGCCAAATTATTACATAAAACCGTTTACACTATCGCTAGTCAAAGAAACGAGAATGCTCCCATCAACAAACGTCCGAGAAAAACTGGAATCGCCGTTCCGACAGACACCGCGCAACGGGAATGCTCTTCTCAATGTTTCGTAAAACGCTTCTCATGTGTTAGCCACACCACGTAAACAGCGACACCTACGTGTAGAGGATACGCTCCTCTTAGGGAACGTGCAAGAAACGCTCAAGCTCAGAGGCTGCTAAGCCCTTTAACTTTACGGAGAGAATAGTTTCTACAAGCGAGGCAAACGTTCCCTTCAAGAAATGTTAGAGAAAAACTGAAGGGTAACGAACCATAACTTTGACTTGACATACGTCGACAACAATCAAAACCAACAACAGGCCGAAACTCGAAGCGTGCAACATCACGGAAAGAAGAAACTCTAGACAACAACAAATTGCAAACAAATTGTACTTGTGCACGTACGAAGAGCGAAAACAAGAATAAGGCTTCTAATCGCACAGGACCATCGGTTAAGTATCTGTTTGCCAAAACTGGTAAAACGGCATATCCAAACCAAAAGCGTAAATGCTCCTTACAAGAAACGATAAAGCAAAACCGTGAGATATGACGCATTCAGAGAATGGTAACTGTAAAGCATCAACCATTCGCTCATCAAGTTACATCGCACGTACCGTAAACCATTACCCTATACAAACCGTATCTGCTTCAACTGGAGTCAGAGTTTTCTCCAAACCGTGCTGCACTGTGTCCCGAGCGTGTCATTTCAGTATCATTTACGCGGGACAAACCGGATTTGCAACACATTGACACCACGACCAGAGCCTTCGTTCATCATCGAGTTTCACTGGTTTCACGGCTTGACCTGTATACAGCTCCGTTCGATATTCCTCCTGTTAGTTTCCGCATTGGCATTCGGCCTCTATTTCTCGGCATTTCCCTCAAATTCATGAATTCCATTGAGCAACTTGTCGAGAAACAATGTTGGTAATCATCCCGTTTCACCGCCTAACCGTGGATTTACATAGCAACGTAAAAGTGACAGATGCAATGTTTTTTAAATACTGCAACCCGAAATTTCATTCATAAAATTAAAATTATGAATGAAATTTCGAGTTGCCGTATGAGAAAATTTTTGCATCTGTCACTTTTACGTTGCTATGTAAATCCACAGTAAGTCTCCGTCCGTCGAAATTTCATTCGGGAAAAACTACAATCGCGAGACGTTATGCCAATGACCTCTGCAAAAAAAAGTTTAGTGAAATCGGTTCAGGTTTCGTGAAATAAACTAGAATTTTCAAAAATTTGCTAAAAACAAGCATAAGGTTTATGGTGGTATCTCACCGAGATTTTCATCCACCGACCTAATAATATGTATGACTCGTCTGGTCAACAGCTTTCAAGGAAAAAAAAGTTTACTGAAATTGGTTTTCGTTTGGTGATAATATTTCGAAAATTCACAAATTTAGAGAACCCATATACATGTTCGACACGAATAGTGAAGAGCAGTATATATTATTATACGTCGGACATGTACGATATACATATCAGACGTTGCAATATACATATCCGAAGTAAGGCAGAAATGAAGCTGTCTGACAGCCATTTCATACACACTGGACGGACATGTATGTTGACGAATTTGTTTTATCAGTAAATGAATCGTAGTTCCAATGAAATCGCAATTCCAAGTTTTACCAGAGAATTGTAATTCCAAAGAATAATCCCTGTGGAATGGGAACTCCTAGGAGATCGGAATTCTGTTTTATTCGGAATACCTATTCCAAGAGAAGCTATGTGAAGCTACGTGAACCGAATTGTAACGACCTATCGGTTTTATTATAGAGAAAGATATACTTTTCAGTAGCTCCTAAACGCCTTCTTTAAAATTTTGCTCTTGTATTGTTCGTTAACCTCTCATATGTTGAGCGCCCGCCCACCCTTCAAATTAATGATAAATAACAAAGTGGATTCATCATTCATCAGCAGCACATGATATTGGCTGGCACGATATTCTAAATATTTGAAAATTTTAGATGTTTGCAACAAACGATCCGAAACGAGTACTGTGACGGCAAAACAGAAACCAATTTCTTGATGTGTAATGCTGAGAACATACAAATTGTACCCCAAATTGTTTGGTGTGTGTGTACCAAAGTGTTCTCGACAGATGAAAGCATATATCGAAATAGCGAGCATCCAGTCAACTGTGAACAACTGTCGTTCGAAAAAGGAACCGTATATCTCCCTCTCATTGATCATGTAAATAAACAATTTCATACTTTAAAACACAATAACACAGATTCCAGACATTTTCGAACATTTTTCGTCTCTCCCTTTAATTCAAAATTATTGGATTTTCGCAACATTTCCTTTTATCGAAACCGATGACAAATTTATGTACATACAATTACAGTGTTAGGCTTTCAGCCCTTTTCGCACATCGAAAATACGAACAATGCCACCACCCCATCCAGAGAATTGTCGAATAATATCGAATAAAATGCATCAAAGCTTGAAATCATAAATTTTCAATAAAAGCTCAAATCGCTTATCCAACGGAACGATTTATCTATCCGACACTGAATTAAAACTATAAAATTTATTTATTGGAAACTTTACGAGTTTCGTACGATCTATTAATTTTCTAACGGTATACGTTCACCATCCAGATATATTTTGGAGTTGAGTTTACGTTCTATTATGAGTCCAACATAAAAATGAAAGATATGGAAAAGCATTGAATGATGTCTTCAGTTTTATTATGTACACTGTACCGACACACACAGCCATGATAATGTAATTATTTCTCTGTTATTTTTATTGGAATTTTATTTTATCGTGGAGATATTGGATGGATATATTTGCGTCGAGAATTTTATTATTGTTCGAGATGGTTGGAAGAAATGCTTTTGTTTAATTGTGAACACGATATTTAATACTTAATAGTCTGGCCAGTCACTCGGTTTCCCATATCTTATTCTCACAGACAACAAGAATTAAATACACTTTGATTCGTGTTGTGACCATTAAAAAGGAAAGGAACGTTTTTTGCTGCATGCACACTAAAGTGTATTATTCTGCTCAGAATTAAACTGCTACGTGCATGCATCGCGGATGTGTCTGTAATTAGTGGATTTTGTGCACTTAACTCCTATCAAAAGACTTTGATGTTAGTATGGAGAAATTGTTAGAAAAATATTGTACTATTTTGCTATATAAGATCTTATTAGCCAGAGCTCATCGCTCATTTATGTGGTTGCTGTTGATAACAGATAATCTTGCAGCTGACTAGACTACGCCAGCAATTACTTTCAATTGTTTCGTCTGTATAAAATTAATGTTTTTGCCTTCGATGTAACTGTAAATTGCGCGGCTTTATAAGCTCCAGAAGGTCCTCAAGTTCTTTAAGATTTTAATGATGACAGGGTAGTACTGAAGGATCCGTATGTGATATGTGTGTAACAATTAGAAATGATCGGATCTGCCTGACGAAATCTATCACAGATATCTATATGCGTTACAATTCAAAGGAGCTACAACAGTTAAATGTAAACAGTTTAATTGATAAAAACAGTACAGCGAAACTAGATAGGACACCTAGCAAGGCAAAAAATATCATGAGGTGATGGTAGCAATCTCAAATCTCCAGAGTTCCCACGACTTAGGAAGGCTCCTAAAATTAGGAATTTTAGGAAATTTTAACGGTAATTTTAGGTGAATTTCAGGAGATTTCGAAAGTAATTTTAGAAGGAATTTTTAAAAATTTGACAAAGTTTTTATAAGTAATTTCCGGAGGAATTTTTGCAGCCTCAAGATCTTTCTATTTCTCATACACTTCGTAAAATAATAAAAATGTTTCAGAAAATTAATATGTTCTATTAGGGGTGTGCGATGGATAAAGGATCGAGACTGGCATCCCTAGATGTCAAAAACTCGATTTTCTCAATTGAACCATTTTGCCTTAATTTTAGACCAAACAAACACTCACGACACAAACATTTATCACATGATTTTCAAAAAATTTTCTGTTCTACAACATTCCCAAGAATTTAAGCCCACTAGAGCAAAGATCGAATTATTTTCTTGATAGAATTTCCGAATTTTCAAGTTTAAGATCCACTCAATTTTTCATAGTCGGCCAACTTTGACGACTCACCAAAAATACTTTCTCGATAAACTTCGCCTGGATTTTATTTTTTTCTGTTGCACTGGACTCCAATTAGTAGAATATTAGTCTTTAGTAGCAGCTAATAAGGATCTCAAAGAAGGCTTTTGGTAGAAGTCGAAGTAGATGGGAGACCGAAAACTAAAAAATTTAGCTTCTATGATTTTTCGCAAGTTGTAATTCCAAATCAACGGTAAAATTGGTAGATTTTATTTTCAGTGTGGACCCTTCTTTCAAGTTAACAAGATTCACCATTACATTGGTCGAAGACCGACGATAGTCGCATCTTCTAACAAACTGCGATCCTCGAGATGTATTTGTTTTCGCTAAATCCATGTTCAGGATCGCTGTTTGCATGATTCAAAGAAAGGACTGTTTTCAAATTCATTGCAGCGTAATTAACAAAAACAATTCCTTGTTTTTCAATTTTATCAAAAAATTTCTTTGATAGTGTGGGCTCATTTTAGGAGTTTTAGAAGATTTTAGGAGAATTTAGTCCATTTTAGGAATTTTTTGAATTTTTGGAGGAGTGAGAACTCTGAATCTCCATATTAAATTCAATAAAAGACATATAGGAGTGAGACTCGCTCTTTCATTCGATCGTGAACGTGACATAGCTAATTAAATTGAAATCAAGTCGCGTTAGCGTATACGCTTTTAATGAACGACAAAACTGACAAAACTGATTAAGGGTAAGAGAATTTCTGATCGATGGCGGAAGGCCATTAAACAACGTCGGACCAGAGTGAAGCAGGCAACGTTTGCCATAGTTCGACGAAACCTTAAGCTTCTGCAGCAAGTAAAAATACCTTGTTTCGTAGCAATTGAGGTTGTCCGCGAATTGAAATGAGTGATGTTTCAGCTCATTGACACAACAAAAAACGAATTTGCAGATTGCATATGCGTACATTCGCGGTATCGTTAATACATTCGGGAATTGCGCGCTAAAAAGACTCTCGATCGGGTATCTCAATGGCAATCGGTGTGTGGCCTTTAGTGCTCTCCCAGACGAATGGTTTTCCTTTGAACTATACGGTGTTTGCGGTTTCTTTCCGCCATTCCTTGATAATCCTTTCGGTTCTAGTTTGTTAGTAAGGAATGTGTAATGATGAAAGCGTTCGACTACTGAAATCATTCAATTAGGTGTATTGTTGATATGTGCCAACGCTTTTCTGGCAGTTTTTCAAAACAAATGTCTTTTTTTGTGTAAATTTAACTAATGACTTTTTATAAGATGGACTTATTAATACTAGAAATTGTGTAAGTATGAAAAAATTTCACTCGCTCCGCTTGTGTTGTTCACCAACTTAATATCTGGTTGGAAATTTCGTTGTCTTTTTCGATATTCTTCGTTCCCTTCTTGTCCTCTTTTTTATGCCAAAATGTCATCTATTTCAAAATTGAAAGAAGGGATTGAATGTTGCCATATGTATTGGATTCTTTGTAAGACATTGAAACAAGCGAAATCAATTTTAGATCTCAATTATTTTTAATTATCCGTTGCATGTTAATTAGGACTTTGCGAGGTCTTCAAGGAAGGTGGTTGACAAGGTCAACTTTTCCATTCCTTCAAAGCATCCCCAAAATTAGCAATATTAGCAACATGACTTTTAACACGAAAAGAAGAGCCAAGGAAAGCTGTCAACGAAATGTCTTCTATTTTCCTTATACCGAGACCCCCAAGGTTGATAGTGGTATCAATAGCTTGTTTCTAGCAAAATTTACGGACAAACTTTAGATGGAAAAAGATGGAAAATCTTGACGGTGTCTGACGGCTTCAGCTGTGTTATATTCCCACTATCCACTCCACATGCACACTACTTTGAAAGTTAAATCATGTTCCATTGTCTCAAAGTTCTAGTCTTTACATTTCACTCACATATTGGCTGGATGCTGAGAGGAACAAAGCTTTTGTTCGGTCGTGTTTATCATGTGTATGCCGAATGTGAAATTCTGCTTTAGTCAAAACTAATTTCTTGTTTAAATGTTAAAACACTATTGTCTAAACTTTTCAGAAGATTGGCAGTAAAATTTCAACAACTGAACATAATCAGACACGTACAAGACAAGAAATGTAATTTTCGCATCTCTTTCATTTGTTGTTAAAATAAGACACATGAGGGATTCGTATCTCAATAACATTCATTAAATAATGTCGGACTCAGTCTATAAAGTTTTCCATTTAATGTTAAACAGCTGCCGAAAAAGTTGGTGAAGAACAGTAAACCCCCGTTAAACTTAAACGAAAACTTAGACTTTGTACTGAGTGAAGATATGGGAACGGATTTGGTTTCGTGTTATGCTTTTGTGGTACATTCGCATTTAACTCCGAAATCATGTGTGACTAAGACCCATACGTCTGTGTAATTAATTGGTTTTCGAGAATATTCCCCTTTTTTTAAATACAGTTTGAATGTCATGTATAGACATGGCGTGAGGAGATAGAACACACTGTGGAAAAGTTTTTCCATGCATTTAATTTGGATTAGAGCACAACAAAGGCATCAAGTACATCATCACTAGTTGATTCAACGATGTTATATTAAAAAAGTTTTTGCAATTAAAATGTCCAAACTGTCGTGAGCATTTCTGATTTGTAGTGGAGCTGATGCGTTGATTCAGATGCTGTTTTTATGATGCTTAGATGATTGCTATTTTTTAGACAACAAAGTGAAAAGTTCCTCAAACAAACCTCATAGAGATTAAGTTGAGTGTAAAATTGGAAATGAGTGCATGCATAAAACGGTGAAATTGACGAGATGAGAAGACGGCAGATGGTGGCACAGCTTTTATGAAGAGCGAAACAACAATGAGGTCTTCCCATGTTAATAATATTTTGGCGCAAAGCTCGAATACTATATTCAAATTTTGCGCCAAAATATAATAGAAATGAAAGAACTTAATTGACTTAATTGACCTTCGATGACTTTTAAAACTCTGATAAATCTGAAATTGTGTATTTTCTAAAGATGAACAGACTGTAGATCTAGAGATATACGTAAGAAGCTTTCAAGAAAAAAATCGTTACTTTGATAACTACTGGTGCAAAAGCTACTGATTCGCGAAACTGTTTTTCGAGACTTCCTGATTAAACTCGTCTGATTTGACGTATTTGATGTTACATACATCATAATTGAGCATTTACCTCCGGAGATATACGTAATAAACTAAAGAAAAGCACAGTCTGAGTTGCCCTCAGCTCCCGAACCACTGACATGGTTTCATATTTTTTGATGAGTGGTTTTCCTCAATACCTTTGAGAAATTTCGAGCAACAATTCGTAGTATTCCTGAAAAACACTGTTAAACAAGCAATACTCGCTGTTTTGTACTGCTTTGCGTGCATTTTTCCAGTAGCTACTGATCCATGAACCCGATTTTCGACAAACGTAAATTATGATTCGTCTTGCCAATATCTTTAATTTGACGTATTGATCATCAACTTTGAGAAACTCGCGAAGATAGACGCTGAAAATCTGTGAAAATCAAGCGAAACAAGACAAAACGAGCCGTCAGAACAGTCGGAGCGTTCGCTGCGACTGCGCCCCGTACGAACCCGTACATCTATTGCGTACGCGACCCTAGTTCGTCGGTCGCCCTACTCTTTCCCTAAACCTACTAACCTAAAATTCTTATGAAATGTGCACGTCTTAAAAATTGCGCATAGCGCAATTACGAAGCTTCGTACGACGTTCCTTTCAACTGTAACCCAAACTTAAAAATTTTTGCAACAATTTATATTAACCTATATTTACCTATAAATAAACATTTTACTAATAAAAATGCTAGTATATAGCTCAAAAGAACTATCTACACCGTTATATAGCTCAATATAGCTGTATATATTTATAAATAGATATCCATATTTGGGATGCTTGAAACACCCCACACACATAACCAATCACTTCCCACTGATCAGTAACTTTGTAAGTATCATTTTCACCGATTTCTATTGTTTTTACAAAAATCCAAAATGGCGGCCGACGGCCATTTTGTTAGGAGGTGGAAATTAGTACAGCTGCTTTACATTCAATAATACCTTTCAAACAAAAAAAAATTCATGAAATTCGGTCAAAGTTTACTCGATATATTAACAAAAAACACCACGTTCACTGTACGGCCGAGTAGCCACATATAAGCTCACTCCAAGAGACCTAGCTCACGCTTCTGTAAACCGAATTCCATTAACTTTTTTTTCCCTGATTGGTACGGTCAATACCTATCTAATAAAGCAAAATCCATCGAAATCCGTTCAAATTTGGCCAACCTACAAGCAAAAACGGCTTGCCACCCTGTACCTAGTTCACTCCAAGGGGTCTAACTAACGAGTCGATCATCTGATTTCCATAAACTTTTTTTTTGTCGATCGGTATTGTAAATACCTTTTATTTGACGTATCACTTACATGTTTAGCCTTTGAATGGCCGCAGATATCTTCGGAAAACGTTAAATCAGTTATGAGGCCCCAGCACGGGAGGGGTTGACCCAAAATTGCCCATCTCCGAACTTAGCCTCACTATTTCGACTATATTTCAGGGAAAAAAAAATTTTGAAATCGGATTTGATTTACTCAAGATATCGACGTGACAGACGGACGGACGGACAAAATTTTTATTGCGGATTCGTTATCTATGAACATAGGCAAACACTTTGCCCTTAACGTCTGCTTCGAATTCCATCAATTACACACGGCATCGTAATCCTATTAGCCCCTTGTACTTCGCACGGGGCTAACAAAACACTGTTCCTTGAATCTGGCTCCAAACTTCTCTAGCAGTTTTGCAGTATAAGGAAACAGATTTTGGTCAGGATTTTTTGTACACTTTTCCTGTTTTCCTGATTGATTCCATTCAATCAGGAAAACAGGGAGTAGGCTGTGAGTGTGGATGGTCGCGAAAATTTTTGCTCTTTGAAACTAAATTTAAAATCAATATAAAATCGTCTAATTATCACTAAACATTAATTAAACCGTCTCGAAAGTATCTTGGACGGATGCGTCTTGCTTAACAGTGAAATTTGCACGAAGTGGCTCTTTGTTTTGAGACTTTCGCAGAAGACTAATTTTCTGTCTGGCTTCATAAAAGACTTGAAGATCGCGATACCGTAGTTGAGGATTACTTAAGTCAAAAATTGTGATGCATTGATGCACGGGAAGCTATGTTTGAAGATTGCGAGAGATGGTTGCTAACAAGGTACTAACTTGAATGAAGAGATGCAACTGACTCAGGTAAATCAGGTCCTCCGAATTACAGGTAATTTCAATGAAGACTATGTTCAACTATATTGAGACAAATTTAGTAGCTAGTCCGGCCACAAGTCGAGCGACGGTGGTTGTTGTTAGTTTTAAGTTGTACATGTCAAGTTGCGGGCCAGCGCTGTTATTTTTGGACTCACGTCTATTATATAACTTGGAGGATCAAAAGATGGTTCTGTCGGTAACGCTTTGTGCTACCAAAGTTCCAACGTTCATATCCTTCTGGTCGTGTGCAAAGGCACCAGGCTTGATTGTGTCAGGTCAGGTCAGGGACTTTTCCTGTTTTCCTGCACCTCCCTTATATGGGTAATTCCAGGGTTAGTTGCGATACAAATTTTGTCATTTCTGAGGCATAAAATGAGGTGTGTTGGCTATGTTTTGCGGTAACAAATCAGTCTATTAGTTTTCTAATACTCAGGAGATCCAGTGCTTTCATGCCAACAAGAATTGGAATTTTTAGCCTGCGAAGTGTGACTTGTGTGATCGAAGAAGTCGGCGGTTAGTTGCGTTACAAATTTGTGACTTTTCGAAATATTTTCATCAAATGTAAACTGATTTCAGTAAACTTTTTTTGTGAGAGATATGTCTATAAAAGTGATATTTTTCGGAGGTGATTAATAGAAAGAAATATTTTTTGTTCGAAATTGGTGGTCGTTACCCCACAGAAAATGTTGCTTTGGCTCAAAACCGTTTAAAAAAATGGTTTCAAAATTTTTCGAGATAACCTCGACGTGTTAAAATTCGAGGATGCCACTTATCACCACTGGGAAGCTGTTTTCACCTTTTCACTCACCCAACTAACCTGATCGACCCAAAATTTATTTTTCTCGTGAGGCAGTAGCTTTCGAATGACACCAATCTTCAGTTTTTATATGAAAAAAATGTAATTTCGGCAACATTTTGGTCGAGGTGATTTTACCTTACTTCGAAGAAGAATGAACCAAAATTCTTCTAAAAATTTAATTTCGTGTCATTTGGTGCAATTGTGGAATTATAGCGTTCGGATCTAAAGGTTTACAGAAATCATTTCAGATTTATTGAGAATATCTTGGAAAGTCGAATACAAACAAACACTTTTTGGTCATATCTCCCCGAGACGCTATGACAATGACCTCATATTGGTGTCACTCTACGCGTCTTGTCAATAGCTTTCAGCAAAAAAAAAGTTTAGTGAAATCGGTTCAGGTTTCGTGAAATAAGCTAGAATTTTCACAAAATTGCTAAAAAGAAGCTCACACTTTTATGGTGGTATCTCCTCGAGATTTTGGGCGACCGACCTAATTAGGGGCTTAAACGACGCGTCTGGTCAACAGCTTTCAAGGAAAAAAAAAGTTTACCGAAATCAGTTTTCATTTGGTGAAAATATTTCGAAAAGTCACAAATTAACTAGAATGTCCCATTCGAAAATTCGGAAAATTTTCAACTTTTAATAATTTTTAGAATTTTTAGGAAAAAGGATTTTTAGGATTTTTTAGAATTTTTTAGAATTTTAAGAAGTAACCAACCGAGTTTCATATATAAGCTAGATGAAGGTTTCGCAAATTCATTCTTAAATCTTACATTTCCTTTACCATTCCGCCTAAAAGCACAAATTCTCTACCTTCATACTTGGTAACGAGTCTAGTTGCAGAGTATGTACATCCAAATGTCTAAATCCAATTTGTGCTGATAATCCCGAGCAATCACAGTACGTTCCGACATCTTTAAACCCCCCACCCAATCAAAAATCATTCGACTCTTCCGCACTGTATACACCGCCGAAATGAATATTTTAAACAAACCAATTTTGTCAGGTGATTTAACAAACTACTTTCTTTTGTATTCATTTGTTTCCTTTCCATTTCCATTTAATTATATCCTGTCGAACTTTCTGTAATAATGTTTGCCGGTGTGAGATGGTGTTCTTCAGCAATGTCAGCATGAAGTTAAATTAGCTAGAAGAGTTTATCATCACCTATCTGCTGAAATTAACGTTCAAAGAGAGACGACGGGAAAAATAATGAAATCCAATAAGATGCTTGAAAACACAATTTTCCGTTGTTATATCATGAGAGTGCAATTATTCTAATACCTAGAACATTTCACATTTTGTTATTCCCTTTTCTTATACAACACTTTTATCGTAATACATCCGCTTTCGAACAGTGAACAGAGCGAAGTTTTTTTTACGAGCACAATCTTTCAACATTTTTATCGTAGTTTATCCGCTGTGGAACAAACAGCAATGAAGTGTTTTTTACGATGAACAAACATTGTGGAAAGTTCGGTATTATAATAAATGCAAAGAGTTGTACTGTTTTACATTTTGGAGCTTTGTGGAATATTTGTTCATTAATGGATAAGGTTATTTCGTAGATGTAGAATTTTGATGCTCTTTGGTGGATCAACTTTCGGAACTATTCTCAAAATAAAATGAAATACTAAATCCACTGGCAAAAGAATTTAATGTTATAAAGACGATTCGAAGTCATTCATAAATTATATCTGAAGTTACGATCTCCCCCATATAATAAGGATTCTACGATGGTATACAGTTAACGACTTTCAATTTTGTGCACCATTTCGATTCAGCTGTTTGACCAGCTGGGCCATGTAAACAAACAAAGTCAGCTAATTTTATAATCAGAAGAGTAGATAAAAATGGCAAAAAGGGATTCTTTTGAAAAAACGATCTACCGAAATCGGACGCATCTTCCAGTGGATTTTTTTTATAAGCGACGCATTTCGGTTCAAACTAGCTTAAGAATTTAAACTTTGTCTCTCACGGTTTTCATTGAAAAGTGGGTGCAAGCAAAATTATGGTGTCCAGAAATATTTTTAAATAGAAATGCGTTGCTTGGCATTGTTTTAGACACACTGACTGCTAAAAAGGTCATCAGCAGCTGAAATTGCTTCAAAAAAATATTTTCATTCCAAAGTTACAGTTATTGAGGCGCTATCTATGATAGCCGAAATAGTCACCCCAATCTTACCTTGCTCATAACTCGTCAGCGGTTTATTCTACCACACATGATCGACTATTTGCCCGAAAGAACGTTCAATTACCTTTCTAATTACCTTTAAAACAATCGATCGAAACGAACATCGTAAATTCCTCGTTTAAGACCACACGTGACTGCACGTTACGTATATCCGGAGGAAACTCTTTAAGAAAAGTCCATGTTTTCGGTTTTTCAACACCTACCACTGGCCGCAGGAATTTTATGAAAATATTTTTGGCTTCTAGGGATCAATAGCTATTTAGGCACATAGAAAAAAAATCCGCTGGGAGATGCGTCCGATTTCGGTAGGCTGTTTTTCAAAGGAATCACTCAAAAGTAGTTTATCATTGTTGGCGAAATCAATTTTCGCGTGGAAAACATTATTCGCATGGAAATCATGCGTGTTTCGCATGGAAAGCATATTTCGTGTGGAAGACTGAGTGCGAACAGCCTTTCCGTTAATTTGCTCCGGACCTCAGTCTCAGTATGAATATTGGTCTTTCAGTGGACCGTGTATAAAATGGCATCTTATTCTAGGGGAAGAGGATAAGTCAACAGATGATGACACTCCATGTTATTAATAAAATAGAAGCACATAGGGCGCATTAATAGGGGGCCAGTAGATTAAAACAAATACGTCATATATGTATGACCCCTCAATGCATTTCTATCTAGATTTACAATTTAATGTGATTATTTTTCTAAGCCTTACACATCAGAAAAGTTTTGTGCTTTATGTTTCCCTTAGTCAGTAATTATTCTAATCATTTTGAAGCGCTACACAAACTTTGAATGCAAACGCACTTCGGTAATAGCATACTATATGTTCGATCATTTCACAAAATCAATTTACGGGCTTCGCCTTCGTTTAACTATGTTACATGATTCAAAAATAATAATGTTCAACCTACCAGAATCTGAATGCCATCAATGTGTAAACCGAGAGTGTACGTTAAAATAGTATTACGCTTTCTGCACTTCAAATTACCAAAGTTTTGCATTGCTCGACAGTGAATGATGGCGACCTAACACAATAAATTCAAATTCAACAGAGACATTGAGGTGAATGATTTATCAACGGTCGTTCAAATTTGTGAAATTCATATCTCTTCGCTGAGATGACTGCAAAATGTTCTGGGGCTCTTATTAGTTTGTTTTACATTCAAAAACATGTAAACCACGGAACAGGGCTTATTATTGGGAGTTTTATTTCTAACAATTCGGAAAAAGTTCCGAATAATTCGGAGAAGTCCCGAAAATCTCAGAACACAAATTTTCCGAATAATTCAGAGAAATTCCGAATAATTCGGCGAAGTTCCGAATAATTCGGAGAAGTTCCGAATAATTCGGAGAAGTTCCGAATAATTCGGAGAAGTTCCGAATAATTCGGAGAAGTTCCGAATAATTCGGAGAAGTTCCGAATAATTCGGAGAAGTTCCAAATAATTCGGAGAAGTTCCGAATAATTCGGAGAAGTCCGATAATTCCGAATTTTGCGAATTAAAATTCCCAATAACAAGCTCTGCCATGATATGCATCATTCATGAACCTTGCCATTTTAAAATATCGATAAATTAAAGCTTCAACTTTTCCCTTTTCTAATCATTCCGCTCGTTCATTTCACAGGTATATTTATGTTTGTCATGCTCCAGTTGCCCGTACATGGTGCACCATGCCAAGAGTTAGAAAATGTATTTTCTATATTTGCCTAGCAGCTGTTTTACATCAGAGCACAAAGTTCTTTGATAGGTAAGTGTATATAAATGTATAAGTCTGGCTATGTCTGGTAATCATTTTATGTAAGAAGATGTCTAATTGAAGTTTGAACTGAGAGTGATAATGTTCAATGCAGCTGGCTTACTGATACTTAAATGAAATGTGAAATGATTAATAATTAGCTTTTGATGTTGTGCATAGTCGTTTGAAAATGATACAGCAACTGTTGTGTACACACTAACCATATACATACAATTACACAAAAGCTTGGAGTATCTTTAATGTATATTTTGGAGACGAATCATTTCAACCCCTTATACTTAAACATCATTATCGGGATGTTTCATTCAATTAAAATTGACTTACCAACGCAGTGCCTGTTGGTGTAATTTTTTGCCTTTAATAAGCCAGACGTTCAAGGACAAAAGTAATTTTTTTTTTTTACTTTTTTCTGCTGCCAACCGTGTTATATGTTGTCTGGCGGTGTATGGTGTACGGTTATTAGAATAGAACGTTAGAATACGTTGCGGTTCGTGCATTCATATTTTGTATCGATGTCGCTTTGAAACTGTAAATTAACCCACAATCGAGTTTCTGATCTTTTACAAAACATTTTTATTCTCCGGATGGTTGCATTTAATCAAGTAAAGATAAATAAATGGGAGAATATGAGTGCTCGACGAAACTATGTTGCAACGTTTCTGAACTTTATTTTTCCTTTGTTTAAACAATGCAGCAAACTATCTCAACATTCTGGATATTATAAAATGAAAACATTAATGCCGGGACACGAAACGTTCATTTTGTTTGCTATTACATTGTTGCACATAATGCTGTCCTAACTATCTTGTCGTTCTAAAAATGTTTGCTCGACAAAGAGATGTACGGTCGCTAAGAATACATCGTTTCTTTAAGACAAATGGAACTTTCTGTTTCTTGGAATTACTTGCTATTTCTTAGAATGAAGAGATTTGTATTTCACTATTTCACCTACACGACTTGGATTTCCCTCGTTGATGATGTTGTTAGGATGTCAGACGTGTCTCATTTGTGGGAGTACTTGAGCATTAAACTGAATTTGTTTATAAAAAGATAGCACGGTGAGCTTGAAAATGTCCATACCTGATGTGTCGTGCACAGCCCCATGAATAAGAATCAAATAAAATTAAAATCGGGTGTACGGAAAAATTTTGAGATAGACGAATTGTTCTTTATTTTGGACATGCGTCAATTCTTTTTGCTCACCTTTTTAACGATACCAGACAAGCTGTGTTTCCATATGGCCAAGTGACTTTCTCACGGACAGCTAGTTAGCTGAAGGCCGTCAGAAAGCTAGCACTCAAGTCCGTAAGAAAGTTACTTGGCCATGTTGAAACACAGCATGTTTGGTATCGTTGCGTTGGAAACGTGAGACTCTAGGCTAACTCAGCAATACGAAATTAGAGCAAAAAGAATTGCCCCGGGTCCCAAACAAAGAAAAATTCGTCTATTTCAAAATTCTGCTGTACACTCGGTTTTAGTTTTATGTGATTCTTAATCACGGAGCTGCCCTCTACAAATATCAATAAAAAATTTAATGTGCACGACAATCAGGTATGGACATTTTTAAGCTCACCATGATAGTGTTCCTGAATAGAAACACGTACTTCAAACGGTTTTTTCGAAGATAGTTATTTGTTAACCAAGTGAAGAAAATAGAAAATTTCATCAAAAGCGAAAGTTTGCTACCAGAGCGAAGCGAGGGCAGCAATTCGCTCAAGGTGAAATTTCCTGTTTCTACCCGAGGTGAACACAACGCTTTTGCTTGCGTTCTGCGAAAATTCACATTTTTGGTCACTTTGAAGATAATAAAATAAAAAGCGTGTTTTGGTAGTCAGTTATTTTAGGTGAGAAAATTATTATTTTCTTACCCAATATGGCAGAACACGCCATTTTAGGGAAGAAAATGATAATTTTCTTGCCTACAATGGCGGCTCTCGGAATGACAACAAAACGCCATTATCACAAACGCTTCATAGTGGACAAAATAAGGATTTTCGCATCGTTTAGGAAACTAACTCATGCTAAAAGTGTATAACGCTGACAATACTACCCGGTATCATAATGTACTATTTCGGCCGCAATCGCGAGTGTGCTAAGTAAAAGTAAAGTGATTTCTTTGTTATTGTTTGTGTGTTCCGTCTCATGACCCTTACGGCACAAAAAACTTCGTTTGCAATTCGTGATGAAAGTGACATTTTTCAGGACGCGTCGTAAGCTTACAACAAGTCCTGAAAAAGCTACTTTTCATTACTTATAACAAAAAATACTATTTCATGACAGACCAAAAACGTCACATTCACTCATTGACCAATTAAAGAGTCAAAATTTTCTCTCACGTTTCCTTTTACTTTTGTTCCCAGCTTTGGTAATCTTATTACGGAATACGTTAGTTATTGTACGAAATGAAAATCAAATGTTGAAACAATTTCGGATTTCATTTGTTTGAAGAAACACTAACATTTCCGTAACATTGATTGGATTATTACTTTGATTACTCACGTAAATATGAGTGAATGAAGAGTGATATATCGCAGTGTTTACAGAGATCAAGTAATCAACATATTCAAGTTTGTTGTTATATTTTGTTCGGAATGTGACCACCTGGGTCGAAAACAAACCTATATGTTCCTATTAACATAATACACTATTGCGTTCTCACACGATTTTGGTAAAACCGTACAAAGTCATAAATAGTACATTGAATGACAAGGGGCGAAAGTAAAAAAATTCAACCGTGTGCGAGAGTTGGAGCCCGCGCCGAAGGCAAGGGCTCTAATCGCACAGGTTGAATTTTTTTACTTTTGCCCCGAGTCGTTCATACTATTTTTTTTGATATCAACATTGAAAATTGATACGTATCGCAAACATCGCAACAAAATGTTGAAATAAAAAGGCATTTAGCCAGAAAATGCGGGGGTCCGGGGGGCGGCAGCCCCCTGGTATATGAAAAATTTAATAATTTAGCCATCACAACAATAACACACACAAAAATTAAGATATAACTAACAAATCATTCAGTAACAAAAAGTATCAACTTTGTATGCTAATTTCAATAAGAACACTGGCGCACAGTGTTTTACAATTTTGATCAAAGTATTCTGCATAATATGAGCGGATTTTGTTGACAACTCGACTCATTTCTCTCATTTTCTGTGACGTCAGTCACTTTCGCTGTTCGTTCAGTTGCGTTCGCTCTTCGTTAAGTACTTTCTCCCCGTGGGATGCATTTTTTTACTTTCGCCCCTCATATGCGGGGCGAAAGTATCATTTTTCAATGTTGGTATCAAAAAAAGAAGTTTTGTTTGTATGAGTGGACCAGCTGAAAAGCAGCTTAACCGAAATGACGAAAAGTCAAGGCCGGGAAGAGTTACTGACCTATACTGTCCGAATGGAGACCTAGACCTCCAATACGCTAATGCCATTTTAAAGTTACATTATTCAGCTTTCAGCTCCAGTCAATAGTAATGGATACCTTACACATGTCAGAGAAATCATTTAGCACTTCGTGCAACCTCACGCTCACTCTCACCGAAAATCAAAATTGCTCTTGAAGAGTAGTTAGAACAAAGATGGAAACATAGTTCAGATCCTCTACCATACCTGAGAATTAACCTGACCATAAATTTACAACTCTAGACATACCACCTACCGCAAGAATGTTCAGATTTCTTAATTGAATTACGTGACTGCAGTTTTTACACGCTGCACGTGTTAACAAAAGCCTTTATGTATGAAGCACATGCAGTATGAATGTTTCACATGCTGGTTCTATTTAACCGCATTTCATTTCTCATCCAACATAAGAACCCGACTAACAAACAAAACAATGTTTCTGTGGCGATTATTAGTTTTCCCAACCATTTGCTGATTGGTTATGTCATGAACAATGTCACAATAACGAAAATATTTTCGAAATTGGTTTTCCGATGACGAGAAAACAGAATTTAAAATGAGGAAAAAAATCGACTTGAAATTTCTTCAGTTCAATGTTCCTGCCTGTTTTCGTGCAAAGTGTTTTTGTTCAAAGCAAGTCATGAAAGTGTGTCTTTATTGTCAAAACGTTTCATAAGCTCTTAAACATGATGTCGTTCGTAAAATACACGTTGGTACAAACCAAGGTATAAACATAAACATGCTGGATATCATCCGTAAAAAAATAAAATTGCACAGAAACCACAAACGTTTATATTTAAAAAAGCGTGGTCAGTGGTCTCGACGACAAAAGGTTAATCTTTCTCTAAGAAAGATTACCCTTTTTAAATTTTATAAATTACTCAAAACACTTTTTCAGTCTTGTCATCAAAATTAAGTCTTAAATAATTCGGCAAATGCGCGGCCAGCAAAGTTAAAACTATGTTCTACCACCCTAGAACATAGTTTTAATTTCACAGAGCGCGTATTTGTCGAGTTACTTAGGGTTTGATTTTTATGACAGCACTGAACAAGCGTGATGTAATTTATGAATGATCCTTTTCAGGGCCTTTTATTGTTTTTTTAACCGTAAATACACCGAATTTATGTTTTGATAAATTCCGGTAAATTTTGGTAAGTTCCGGTAAATTTCGGTAACATTTGTAGTAAGTTCGGGTAACTTTTGCAGCAAATTCCGGTAAATTTGACAGTAAATTTTTGTAGCGTTTGCATTAAATTCTGAAGTTTTGGCTTTTGTGTCTCATACGATGTGAACTTAAGAAAGTTTTTTCAACGACGACGGTTTGATTCTTCTATAGATTCGAAGTGCAATGTATTGCGGCAATTCCCCATCGCAGTGGGCCAACGAATTCAAACCCACCTAGTAAGCTAAGCAACTGCCTGTATATACCGTGTACATTATTCGAATAAATCATAATATTCCCGGTCGTGACCGAAGACACTTCTACTGAGTATCATTTGTAGATCTTGTATTAGTTGACTGTGGCTTAACCACAGACCACCACGAGTCTGTAAGGATGGTTATGAATTGCAATCGCATTCCGATTATGATTCGCTATACTTGTTCGTGTGCAAATTGATATGGTGTTCCATTGACGCATTGTAGCAAGTACCACTGTCGCCATGGCCTGATGAGAAATGGTGTTTTTAAACTGCATATTAATGCAAAACGTCGAAAGACGTATTTAATTTTCTCTCACATCGAAACAGTGGTCAAAACGTCCTACTATTAAATTCCGGTAACTTTTGCAGTACATTCCGGTAACTTACAGTAAATTCCGGGAACTTTTGCAGTAAATTCCAGAAACTTTTTCAATAAATTTCGGTGGATTTTACAGTAAATTCCTTTAAATTTTAGTAGATTCGGCAAATAAATTTACCAACAACACACCCTTAGACTGTTTCAATTAAATAATTGTCAAGTTTGAGCAGATGCGCTTTATGAACATACCACAAAGATTTACATAAAACCCCGTATAGGTACACACAGCTTCAATCAGTTTATTTTCCATGACTATAAGCATGTTCAAACCCCCGCCGAAAACGAAAGCCTTGTAGAAATAACATTTTTTCAATTATTTTTCCAGATCCTACACTCCCGTTGAAATCGATTTCAACAATGAAACAACAACCGTTTGTCACATCAGTATAGCAGATTGGGTGGATAAGTACATCGGAGACGATCTATATTTCAGTTCATATTATTTATTTCGCATCGTATTCGTGCACTTAGTGCCATGTGTAAGTCTCGTCACATTAAACATTTTATTGTTCAAAGCAATGAAACAAGCCCAAGATCGACGGAAAATTCTGTTCCGAGAAAATCGCAAAAAGGAATGCAAAAAACTGCGTGACGCTAATTGTACCACATTGATGCTGATTGTGGTGGTCACGGTATTTCTAATTGTCGAAATACCATTGGCAGTTATATCAGCGCTGCATATCATATCATCGGCAATAATCGAATTTCTCGACTATCGCGTGGCAAATCTATTTATCCTGTTCGCCAATTTCTTTCTAATGGTTAGCTATCCAATTAATTTTGCAATTTATTGCGGCATGTCCCGACAATTTCGTGAAACATTTAAAGAAATATTCATTCGACGTGCCGTTTCGGGTAAAAAGGACAATTCATCCCGCTATTCGCTGGTAAATGGACCACGAACGTGCACGAATGAAACGGTTTTATAGTTATCGTCCGCACCACAAGACGATACTGTGCGAGATGGCTTGGGCGTCTCGTTTAGTTATACATAACTTAAAAATTTTAATTTTAATTTCAGAAATTAATTCAATGTTACGTAACGTTTAATACAGGCTTTCAAGTGAACATTAAAATATTCTCTCTCGATTCGTATAAAAGGTTCTTGATATCAAAATCAAAATCGTAATTTCATGTTTTATGTGAAGTTTTAGTAATTAAACATCGGTCTTTATATTTGTGCGTATATCTAATATGGATGGATATGTTAAAGGGTACATGGTGTGGATATACCTATTAGTCCGGTTGCATATGTCATTCCGCTGGCCCTGCATTTTTTTTGGACCTATTTTGATAGCGCATTTTATTTGTGGTGGAACTAAGTATGGAACTAAATTTTTTTATGAAAAATGGAAAATCGCTTTTCCGGCCAGAAAAGCCATTTATATGAAAAATAAAAAGAAAAATATCTTCCGATGGAACGAGTCTTCTTCAATTCTTCTTCAAGAGTGATGCAATACCGACATTTGTGGAGGAATTTTTTCTTGGAAGAGACAAAATGGCGTCCGTATTGGCACTTTCCCAAAAAGTTTCATAGAATGGTATAAGTAAACTCTATTGAATTCCAATTCGAGCTTGCATCGTTATGTGGTTCTCAAGATATGAGCCAGATTCCCTTCCACGTATCTTTAAGTTATCTTTTTTATGTTTTCCTGCGTGTTATTTTTGCGATATTCTCAAAATAAATCACAATTTTTAAAGTGCCGTTCCGTAAGCAATATTTTTCATGCCAGTACTGGTTGATTGTCTCTTCCCAGTTCTAGAACCAACAGATTTAACGTGTCTTACAAAATTTCTTTTTCGTTTTCTTCTGGAAAAATGCAATTATTCAGGTCACCAGAGGTCGCCTCGTGTGAGTTGATCATTCTCCATCATAGGTGTTGATTCCTACATCTTCCCAGTTCTGGAACCTAGAGATGTAACGAATTTTTGATTAACTTCTGGAACTGTTTCATAAACAGACGTCACAATCAAGGTCATCAGAGATCAGGTCCTATGAGTTGATCACTCGTCTTCATAGAAATTGACTGGTACATCTTCCCAGTTGTAGAACTTTAAGATTCAACAAATTTTTAACGGACTTCTTGCGCTTTTTCATGCAAAAACTCCATTATTCAGATCGCCAGAGGTCAGTTCCTATGAGGTGATCATTATTCATCGTAGATCGCAGGGGTCGATTCCTACATTCTAGAGTTCTAGAACCTAAAGATGTAAAGAATTTTTTTATGGACTTTTGGAGCTGTTTCATGAAAAAAAAACGCCACAATTGAGGTTGTCAGAGGTCACTATTCATCATAGAAATTGATTCCCAGAACTGGGCTCTTTTTGGGAGAGTGCCAATAACGACGCCATTTTGTCTCGCCGAAGAATAAGTTCTTCCACGAAATGTGTTGGATCACCCTTTTCAGAAAGGAAAACTTTAAATTTTTTCATAAAAATGGCTTCTCCAGCTGGAAAGTCGATTTTCAATTTTCCAGAAGCAAAATTGGTTCAAAACTTTTCTCCCAGAAACCTAAGCCAAACTGAGTCAAAAAATGCCAGGCCAACCGAATCACTTTTTCTGACACTTGCACCTGGACTATATGTGAAGAGAGAGTTCTTATAAATGTAGCTACAGTAGCTATGTTTAATATCCCTCTACTGTGTACGTGTTCTTACTCACATGCATATAAACTAAATGTTTGATGGCCTAAATACCAATGTAAATTTGTACCTACTTGTACCTTCATTCACCAGTGTTTGATAAGCGTTTCCAACAATTCCTATGAACAATTAAATTGTCAGAATATTATAAAATATGTTCAAAGGGTGTGCTGCTATAATAATATGCTAATTTAGCAAAGACTTTACAGGATTTTACGTAATATTTTGAATTTTTAATTCTTTTTTTTGTACCTAATAGCAACAAAGAGTCGCCATATAAATAATGATTCGTTGTGAACGCTGGGTTATACTCAACTCATATTATAAACGGAAAGTGCGCTAAATTGAAAAGATTTGTACTTGTTATGCTCTTTATCTTGTCGCATTATCCGTTTGAAAGTTTTGCTGAAATAATTAGATTTTCACATCACAATGACAGAAGAGTAAAACAGATTTCACAGACAAATTTTTCGTTTTTCTCAACGATACAACAAAGACAATTTTGCAATTATTAAGTGAACAGAGTGGATCAGACGGTAGTGTTGTTAGTTAATGCACCAACATTGTATTCCAAGTGGACGAAGGAGAATATGTTGATTTCAATTTGGCTTTTAAGCTCAGCTTTGCAACAAATGTTTTAACGTTATTACTGAATTTCGTCGCTGAATGTTGTAATATTGTTATTTACATTTCGAATAGACGAAGCAAATGGGTTGGCCCTTATCTGAACGAGGTATGAACAGGTGTACAACAAAGTACCGTCAAATAATTAAATTTTACTTTCAAGTCTTGTTGTAAACCTTGGAATGAAAATCATTTGTCATTATGATAGAATGAATTGAATAAATTTGTCCATTGTTTCATGTTTTACGTGTCAACTTACAATTACGTTTACTCATCATCTATGTTTCCGACAATGAACAAATAAATTTGACTTTAAAGTTTTTTAAATTTTGCGCCAAATTATCAACTTGACTTCGATCTTTAAAATTTTACAACCAATTACCAATGCTAGTGTTAAATATTACAATTTTTGTAATGTACGACCGCAGAACAATAATTTTCAGATACCTTTCCGCTGAATTAATAACATTTTGATACTTTTGGTAATTTGAATTTCGCGCCATTTTCAACATTTTGCAGCCATTCTGGATGTTATCTGTTGTGTAGTCGTAAAACTTTCCTTTTGTGTAATTTTGAGCTACTACACGCGAAGATCGGGCAAGATTTGATCGACTTATGGTCGAATTTGGTCTATCAGGCGCCATCTTAGATTTAAGCGGCATCTATACATTTATTTTCACGATCTTATATAGCCAAAAAACGTTTTTGACGGCAACGGCTCAGGTAACATAACAATGCCGTTTTCGGCTGGGCAATATCGGGATTCTTTATCTGGTAACGGTTAACTACAATAAGAAAAAAAAGTGCTTTTCACAGTACCGTCATACTTTGAATATCCAAAACCAAAATGAAGTTTTTTTTTACCAAGAGGGGGATCCAGATTGCATTGAAAAATTGTCATTGCCAAGACTCTAAATCTATTACTGCTTTTGCTTTAACATTAACTTTCTGGGATTTATAAAATGGCGGTCATCGCTCTGGTCATTGTCTTTTGTTGCCGTTGTGGTCTGTAACAGATGATATTACAGAAAGCAAGTGTTCTTGATCTTTGGCTGGTCGTGACTTTTGCAGTTGCATTTTTATTAGTTTAAACTGTTATCATGTATCGTTATGTGTAAATATACTAACTGTCTGCACGCATACCGTTGTTAAAATTGCAAAAAGCTATTTTACTTTCATGTGCCTTAATGGAAATATGGCGCAAAATATGTGAAAATTGTCACTCCGAGGCGATGCCGAGGCTAACAACAAGTACGGACAAAGATTTTCCATTAATGCACAAGTGAGGAACTAGTTATTTTCCCAACCCATGTTAAAATTCTGTTTTAGCGAATGAGCGGTTTCCAGCTCGAGCCGGAGGCGAGTGCTGAAATCGAATTCGCTAAAAAAGAAATTTAGCATTTGTTGGGAACAACATTTTTCCTAAACGATGAGGGAAATAAGCGACGAAGTCACGATATTTCAACACGAGTTAGGAAAACGTTTTTATGTAGAGAAGTGCGATCATCATGTTTTTAAGCGTTACTTTTCAGTACTAGTTCGTAAATATATTTGAAAATCCATTTACACACCTGGATCGCACTGCAGTACATAAAGATAAATTATTATTTCATTTTCACAGTTTGATAAATTTGATTTTTTTACTACGATAGAATAAATATGATTCTTCTACTAAGTATTTTCATAGCTCATAAGGAAAAGTCGATTATATTTTCTTATGGATCATAAAATGGTGTACGACGATGGAAAAGTGTATTTTAGTTAATAAAAGCGAAAGATATGAGCATACACCAAAAAAAAGTTAATTTTAGAACTAATGTTACACTAAGGTTAAACTTTTAAATTAAAGGTTTAAAAACTCACGTTTTAAGAGAACGGTTAATGTTGTGAAGAAAATTTTAAGAAAAACACAACAAGGTGTGAACCATCTCTCATTTGAATTGAAAATAAACGAGCCCAATATTATCAATTTCAATGAGAAAAGAAAACAACAAACAAACAAAATTTGCTAAAAATATTTACATAAAAATTTCAAATGAATGTCTATAGTCTAGATGATAAATAAATATATATATATATATATATTTATAGATATGGTTGATTATATACATACATTATATAGATATACTATACAAAAAAGAAGTAAATTACAAAATACGTTTTATAAAGTTGTTGAGTTGATATTTTGTTTTTATGTTATCGTAATTAAGAAAGAAGAAAATTCTATTTATTTAAATGAACAAAAAAATTATTTAGCGAATAAAATTATTAACATTAAAATAAATCGGTGTTTTCTTTCTACGAAAATGCTTTTCGCACATTAGGGGTAAACCATTATGGTTTTTAAAGTTGACATTTCTCCCATATATTTTACGTCAAAAGTCTGTTAATTTTTCAAGTGTTATTTTCGGTCATTTATTCAGTTTTATTTTGTTAGAATCTCCGAAGAAACAACCCGTGATACGGACTCCAATTCCTTGAGAGACGTTTCAAACTCTATTCTACACATGGTGAGCTTGAAGGAATTATAATTATTATATCGAATGACAATCACCACATAATCTGAAAATGTTCTAATGTGACAGTCTTTGAAAAAATCAATGTACACTGAGCGCCTACGAGCTTCGTGCCCCCTGTTAAAAAGTGTGGTAAGGTAGTTATACAGCAGGCTCGAATATAATACGTGCGAGACGTATTTCGCTTTGACAGAGATTTAAAAATATACATTTTATTGAATTCACTTACAACGTACATCATATTAACAGTTGACAGTAGTTATTATACATTTTAGAAGTTATTGGTAACAAATATTTCAAATTAAAAATTGACTTCTTCGGGAATCGAACCGGGGACCTCTGGATCATGAGCCAACGATCTTTCTAATGTTGCAGTACAGTAGTGTTGGTTGACATTTCTTATTGTTGAATCGTACTTTGAAAGCCATAAACGTGTGTGGCGTATAAGTTACCCAAGCACGTTATAACGGAACGCACATAAGCAATATTATGACGTTTTTTTTTAAACATATTTGAATTTAAGTTCATGAAGAATGAGGAATTAATTACGACTTGATGGCAAGATAGTTTTGGACTTGGATCAATTATAAATAATTTTAATTTAAATTTGAGAAATTACATTTTGCTCGACACATTGGTAAGAACGGTAGAGCACTCGACTCACAAGCGAGAGTTGACCGGATCGAATCCCAGTGGGGACACGAGTCGAATCAAGGGCAATCCGTAATTTTTCATTTCGTACTTCGCTTCAATTCATGTTTCACAGATCGTATATAAAGAAAGCAATTTTTAGTATTCGGTTTAAATGCGGCAAACAATGTTAGCTTAAACAACTTTCTGAGATGATTACGAAATGAAACTAGGTACTTCATGAAAATTGAAAGGATTTTGTCGAGAATTTCTCTAATTTACAAAAATAATTTGTTGTCGTTTATCTTCTTCGTGTTACGAAATATCAATATGATGCAAATTCATTGTTTAGGACGAACATCCACTGTATACGTTTAACATACGTGATGAGGGTTTAACTTCCGTCCCGCTCGTAAGTTATTCACATTCCACGTACATTACCACAATACGTAACACATGAATATTCAAACAACCGAAATACGTAACTACGTTTTCAAAATGCTCACGATAGAAAACAGTGCCCAAGTGTCATATACGTCAGTGTCATGTATTACACCTCTCCGAGAAATTTTAGACATACCCGGAGTATTCTTTGAATTTTTTTCTGGGTGTACTTCCTGAGCACCCAAGGCGAGGGATGCAACTACAAAAGGCAAAATTCCGAGGTCCAAACAATTACGTAATGTAATTTTGTGGAAGTGGAACAGTAATTTACAACAATACCTAAGTCAGACCATAAGAATATACCAACAAATGCAGCTCAGCATCGAACGAAGTCGCAAAGAGAACTCAACATCTTTTCAAAGATATGTATCATCAGAAATAAATTGCTTCTATTCGTTCGTCTCATGTACATACAAAATCTATTACTTCATTTGTTTTATAGCCGTTTCTATAAGTTTCTATAAGTGAGTTTTATTACATACTTATGGAACGTCACGGCTTTTTTAGGATTTGAAATTGGTGTATACACCCATGCGAGCAAGAAATCTTTCAAAATTTTCAAAGATGTACTCAGATATGAAATCTGTTACTGCTTCCGTTAAAAACATCGTCTAGTTTGTGGTTCTAAATCTACTACTTCATTAGGTCTAACATTCGATATTATATAACAGAGAAGACTAGCTAAAGCTCATCCTTTGTTTTTGTCGTCGTTGTCGATGACAGATGACTTTTTCCAGGAACGTTTTAAGAGACTCGTATGAAGGCAGAAAGTGGTACAGAATTTTTCGGGGCTCCCAATAATTAAAAAATATTTCAAGAACTCCTATTAACTCTTCTTATTGATACGTTGCTCTTAGCAAAGAGACTACGGAATAGTCTCTGATGAACCATTTAGTGTGATAAGTACCGAATCGTCGTAATTTTTTATGACAATTTCATGAGCTTTGCTACTGGCTTGGTATCATAAAAAATAATCTGATAAGAAATTTCGTTCTAATAAGATTACATTTACATGCAATGAACTCCTGAGAACCATGATTCTGTAAATCGGAACAATTATTGTTATTGTTGCACATCTTGCCGTTTTTATTTGCGGTCGAAATGGCAGAAAATAAAAATGGAAAGCAAATAATATTATTGCCAGGCAGGAAGCTATAAGTAGCACACATACACACACAGAAACATTTTTATTCTTATTTCGAAGAGGGGCCCTGAAGCTGTAACAACATTGCTCTGAGCAGAATTTAATTAAATTAAATATTTCCATGGGTTGGGTAGACAGAAAAAAAAACGTAAAATTAAATATTTTCAAATGGAATACTTTTCATTTTAAAATTAGTAAATATTTGTTGACTTCCTTATTGAATTGAATGGCGGTCGTACGTAACAGTCGTTTCAGCGTTTCTATACTTCTTTTATCAACTCCACCAAAAAACAAACCCCTTACATCCGGATTATTTCAGCCATGCAAATACCCAGGAATTCTGTTATTGAATTTTTTTTCCTACGTAATAGCTATTCCACCGCAGAATATCTTAAGTTTATATTTCGTTTATGCAAAATATCACTATACACACGCTCTACGCCCCGCCACAACAATATTATGTTGGTGTAAGGTATGATTACAATAAAGTGATCACCCGTATAACAAAGAACCAGAACCAGAAGACATTGTTGTTTTTTCCTTTGCTGCATATAATAATGTTTCGGATAAATATGAAAGCACAACATAGATACTCTTGGGGCAATCTCTGAATGAAAATTGCATATCTTTTAGCTTAGAGGTGTTTTTTGCTTTTCGTAAGTAGGTAGATACAGCCGCCACGGAGAGATAGTACAGGCAAAAGACGAGCTATTCTTATGTAAAATAAAAGTTTTCAATTATAAATGGTATAAGTAATCGCCCAAAAACCACTTACTATGGAAGTGTGACGCAAGTCCCTTTCACAACTTACGAAAGAACTTATCTTCACTTATGAGATACGCCACACAGTGACAGATGATTCGGCTTAAGGAATGTTTTTCTTACAAGGTCATATTATCTGTGTTCTGACATTTTCTTTACTGTGATATTGAGAGATATCAGTTCTTTTGTAAGTGTTCCGTCATCGTTTCGATCGAATTTGCAGAGCAGTACGATTATATCCATTTCGCAAACTCCGATGAAAGACCTTGTGAAAGACACTTAAAACGGTCATAGCCAAACGAGCGACATTTGCGAAAAACCCTCAAACAAATGTCGACTAGAATCTAAAACTCTACAAGGCGTTCGGACAAAATAACTTTCGGACAAAATAAGCCTGGACAAAATAACCCCGGACAAAATAACTACGAAACACACATTTTAAAAACAAATTGTGAATAACACCCGATAGCAGAATATATGGCGTAGGGTCAGTGTACCAATCACCGGATATCTATGAGTAGTCGTATTATAAGAAAACAAAAATTTTAGAATCTTTTTATGTTACACACACGGAATTTTGAAAACCGACACATTTTCTGTTTCTGTGTTTTATTTAAGTTTCTCATTTCTCCATATAAAAATACATGCAAAATTCACAAAAAACCAGTAAACCACGAAACAGAAAATGTGTCGGTTTTCAAAATTCCGTGAGTGTATTTACTCCGACCACTAGTGTACATAACTCTTTCACAGATCTATTATATATCTCCGACCATATTCGAGTATACTGAGTATGCTCGAGTATATTTTCGAGTACGTATCGACTACATTCGAGAACATCGACTATATTCAAAAACATCGCCTATTCGAGAACATCGACTATATTCGATGACATCGACTATATTTCGAGAACATCAACTATATTCGATGACATCGACTATGATCGAGGATGCCGGCTATATTTGAGGACATCGACAATATTCTTGGACATCGATAATATTCGAATACATCGACTATTTGCGAGGACGTCGACTATATTCGAGGACATCCACTATATTATATGACATCGACTATAATCGAGTATATCGCCTATATTAGAGTATATCTGGTATATATTCGAATATATCTCGACTTTATTCGAGTATATCTCGACTATATTAGAGTGTCTCTCGACTATATTCGAGTATATCTCGACTATATTAGAGGACATCGACAATATTCTAGGACATTGACAATATTCGATGCCATCGACAATATTCGAAGACATCGACTATATTCGAAGACATCGACAATATTCGAGGACATCTGCAATATTCGAGGACATCGGCAATATTCGAGGACATCGGCAATATTCGATGACATCGATAATATTCGAAGACATCGACTATATTCGAAGACATCGACAATATTCGAGGACATCGGCAATATTCGAGGACATCGGCAATATTCGATGACATCGGCAATATTCGATGCCATCGACAATATTCGAAGACATCGACTATATTCGAAGACATCGACAATATTCGAGGACATCGGCAATATTCGATGCCATTGACAATATTCGATGACTATATTCTACGACATCGACATATATTCGAAGACATCAACAATATTCGAGGACACCGACAATATTCTAGGACATCGACAATATTCGATGACATCGATAATATTCTAGGACATCGACAATATTCGAGTATATCTTGACTATATTATAAGATATCTGGACTACTACTATTTCTCGACTTTTTACGAGTATATGGACTTTTCTCAAGTATATTGAGTATATCGAGCGAATTCATATCGACTATAATTGTGACTACATTGTACTTACTGGAATTCAGTCAGTACACATGAGTAGAAAATCCTTAGTGAGAATACGATCATGATTTTGACATAAGTGTCAGCGCCGCAGGCCGTGAAGAATGATGAAAAATAAAAAAGCGGGGTCGAGGGGCGGCAGCCCCCGCTGACGGGGTCAAGGGGGAGTATCCCCCTTGCAAGTCAACATAAACTTTGGGGGGGGGGGGATATTTTGTCCGGGAGTTATTTTGTCCGGGTTAGTTTGTCCGGAGTTATTTTGTCCTAGAGTCCTCTACAAATTTGCTTTCGAACCGAACTTTCATACCTCCGCAATTATTGACTTTTATAAAAATTCCTTTAAATTAGTTTCTTAGAATGACGTCTTTGACATATGCAGCCAGTAACAGACAAAGTGACAAAGGTAAAATTCATCAATTTCAAAACTTATGAAAATCTGTTTCTTCACACAACTTACCAAATTTTAAAATTTATTATCTCTGCCAAATCTTACTCAATTTTCTTACCCAAAAAGTACGTGTATGATCTTCAGTCACACAGATTTGTTCTTCAAATTTCTTAGTAGGTTAGAACTTGCGTCACGTCCCTTCACAAACGTTGGGCCATGATACCTGCAGATATAGAGCTCATTTATATCTATAATGTGCACTGCAAAACGTTGTGTATAATTGAAAATTACTTTTCAGTCTTACTACTCGAACATATAGCGAAAGAAATCAAACATATTCACCCGGGCTCCAATCTTGAGCAAGAGAAATATTTGCATAAGATTTTATGGACCATTAAGCAAAAACTTTGTTGTTCGGAAAACTTAAGTATTTAACAAAGAATTGTCGGCCAAATTTGGTATAAAGTTAGACAATGAATAAATCCGTGCATTTATACGAAAGGTAGACGTAATAAACGAGTTTTAGCAAATAGCTTCATTTTTTAGAGGAGAGTTGGGTGTATTTAGCTTAAACGTTTCATCAACTAATTTATTGCAATTTATGAAATAGCAGACAAAATAAATGAGAAAATATGCCCAACAAGTCTGAACAAGTTTTTCCCAAGTCATTATGGACGAAATATTTCGATTATGTTGGAACTTATCGTCTGTAGTTAGGAGCATTAGAAATCTTTAGAAGAATTTTTATTATACGCTAACAACGGAGTGCACTCCTTGGAGATTTGAAGATAAAAGACATTTTGTATGTGTTTGTGCATGTGTTTGAATATGCGGAATATTCCCAGCGCTAGAATGCTATCAGCTTTTAATCTAAATCGATTCAACTTGGAGCAGAAAAAAGTCTCTGTCGAATTGAGAAACATTTCGAAAAGAAAAGAAAATATTTTTCCAAAGTAAGTATACAGGCAGCAGTGCTTAATTCATTGGCATCAGTAACTTCTTAAGGTTCACTCTATAATTTCGGTAGTTTGCTTTCATACTTCTTTTGGTTCGGAAGTCGAGTGAGTCCCGGTATTCGAGAACGAGCTTGTACTGACCGTAAAAGAATGCTAACTGTTCATTATTATTAAGGTCAGGCTGCCTGTACCTTGTGATCTAATCCTCAGGGAAACAGAATGACGACAAGTTTGTCATTTGGCATTAACACTTCCCATGTTGACATAGTAGGTCTTTGATTCGTGACTGCTCGTTCACCTGTCACAGACGGCAAGCATATTAGCAGTTTTATTAGCTGATCTATTACTTCATTTTATCAAAGATTTTCAGAGATTGATTTCAGAAATCTTTTACTTCATTTGTTTTGAACATTCTTTTTCCTATATAAGACCTCATTAGTCAGAGCCTGTAGTTTGTTATTGCTGTCGTTTTCGATAACAGATGACAACCATCTGTGACAGGCTAACTTCTGGTTGCGTCGAGAAATGCGTCTGCTTCAACGTTAGAAAGGACTTTAAGTATTCTTATGTACGGAGGGGTCATTGACCCCTTCCTCTCAAAAAAGATTGGGCACTATTTGAATGGTCCCCTTATTGGGCCTATTTTACGAAAACATGTTTCTCAAGTTTCTGAAAGTTTCCAAAATGTTTCTTAATGTTTCTTAAAGTTTCTTAAGGAAACTTTTCTAGAAACTTAAGGAAACTTTGAGAAACTTTAAGAAACTTTAGAAAACTTTTCAGAAACATTTTGGAAACTTTCAAAAACTTGAGAAACATGTTTCCGTAAAATAGGCCCTGCCCCTTAGGGAACTTCACACTCAGAAAAAAAAGATGAAAGTCTCACATGTCACGATAATTATGTGCTATGTCTCCAGGTAATCGACGTTCGCGTTGTAGCGACCCATATGAACAATATATATGATAGATAATGTAGATTACTTGGAGACAAGGTCATCTTTGCCTTGTGAGATTTGCAACTCTTTTCTGCCAGTACAACCGACGTAACTTGTTTCTACTAGCGTTTCGATCTTTCACATTTAATCTCCTTATATCATCCCAAAAAGGCCATCCATTTGCTCACGCCATACGAATAAAATCAATTTATCTTAAAATTTGTTTATTCCACATCGCTAGCGAACGGAACAGAAACATTTTTCAAGTAAAAAATTCATATTCACGCTGCTCTCCACCTACAATTGAAATAAAATCGAGAGAAATTTCCGATTTCATTTTCAATAAAAATTAATGTCATTCAACAGCAGTGTATGGTATGAATACCTTTATCAATTCTAGCTGATTAAACCGAAATATGCCGGTGAGTATTATTTAGCGAAAAGTTTACATTCTATCGGATGTACATTGTAAACGGATTACAGAAGAGTGGAAAACAATTTTTTTTTTGTCGAAGAGACTTTGACGGTGTGACGGTACAGGTATTGAAGGAAAAGGAAAATTTGAAAAATCGTTAGAATGTCTGAAAAGAACAACACATTTTTGTTACGATCATCATTTTCTCATTAATTATTTTCAATCCCCCCTCAAGCAACATTATTTTGAGTTGAAATTACATACATTTCGTTCCGCAAAAAAGAATGTGATATAAAAGTAAACATTTTTTTTATTAACGGTAAATGCATTATTCAACATTACCCCGTAACGTTATTATTTACATAATTGATGAAAAATTGTCTCTCAATTAAAGTAATGACAAAAATGTCTCTGTGATCCTTGCTTTAGCCAAGAGTTTTATTAAGCTGCTCCGTTTAATATTGTCGTAGCGATAACATTTTTTTTACATATACTTACATCATGACAAAGTACAATTTAAAAGATCGGCAACATTACAATTTATAGTCCAAGAAAAATATGGTTTTGTCATTAGTTAATATTAGCGCAGAACATGAGTCTCGATATCATTCAATCTGTTACTTCATTTGTTTCAAGCATCAGCTGTGTTTTATGGCAAGTCTTCTACGTCATTAGTTGTATGTGTAATTAAATATTAAATTAATCAAGACATTCGGCCACTGTTTTGTTAGAAGTTCCAATCTATCTAGGGAATAAAAACCGTTTCACAAAGTATGAAATTTATGCAGCATTCGAACAAAGTATACAATTTCAACATAAAATATAGAAACCTCGTCTAGTTTATCACATTCCCGGAAGTTTCATATGACAGTAGTCGCGTTGCCTCTCTGAATAGCCAAGCTAAATACGTTGCTGTGTTCTTATTGCAATTTTGTTACTGAAGACATTGAAGAACTGAATTGTTCCTTCACTCCAGTGAGCAGTGACCGATTGGCTGAGCAGATGCTGGATATGAGCTGTTCCAAGCATTGTCTGAAATGGGTGCTCCTAGTAAACTAAATTCATTTACAACACAAATTCCTGGTGACAGCTTGTTGAACCTTTCCACGACGTAGAGCAGAAGAATAGCACGCACTTACTTGGATTGAGGTGTAAGCCAATTTTAGAACACTCGTTGATGACTGTTTCGAAATCTGTTAGAACAATGTCATACTCGCCAGCAATGGTGCCGTCTTCAAAGTAAAACACCCCGAATTCCGATACTAGAGCGTCCACCAAGGCTTGAATTGCCGAGCTGAAAACCAGTGATCCACACGGGTCCCCTTGCTGTGATCCGTTTTGAGACAACAAGACATAATCACCGTAGAACAGAAGCGTTGGGTTGGCATAGTACTGCCACAAATAGGGAAATATTGCCAGCCAGTGATTTTTCATATCTTTTAGGAAGAGACTGGGTCTTTCTTCCACTCAACGAAAAGTACTCCGTGAGAGATCAGTGAGAGAGTGGACTGTCAAATAAACAAAGCAAAAATTGAAAAAAAAATCAATTTTGTCTCTACACGGAGTCCTTTTTTTGGTAAGTGGAAATCAAGCATTATTCAATGACTGCCTTTAAACGGATGAACAGATAAATTAGCTTTTCACCAGAGTTCACTTCATTGTATGGAATTGCTGAGATATATACATTGAACATGTTTCGGTCTGAGAGAAAATTCAATATGTCTTCGACGTTTTGTATTAATCAGTCCGTGGCGACAGTGGTATGTACTTGATACAATGCTCTAAGCACACTATACCAATTTGCTCACGAACAACTCTAGCGAATAATAGTTTAAATGAAATTTCAACTCATCACCAAACTTGCGAGTCTGTAGTATAAGTATAGCCCCCACAAAGCAAACAAGGTGAACACATTAAGTAAACGAAAGACAATAGAAAACTAAAAAAGGGACAAGTTAAATAGTATTTCATTGTCCGTCATTGTCGGAATCGAACTATAATCCCGATTTCCTTATATCGCTAAGAAATGATTTATAGTTCGACATCATCGACATAATCATCAGCTCGTGCTTTTAAAAAGTAAACTTTCATTCATGCCGTCAAACATTTGAGTCACGTATCTGTATCGTATACGATTCGACAAACAAATAAACAGAAAAGTAAAAGAGCTTGAAGTTCTAAGACCTTTTTATGAAATACTTATAAACTGTTTTGTCCCACGGGATATTATATAGACTCTATCTATCTATAAAGTATTCCAGGATCTAATGCGTTGATTATTATGGATATATGCTGTTCTGTCTGGCTGTTTGCAATTCCGAAATTTATTCCTCCTCGACTAACAAAGACGGTTGATATGCGAAATTATTTTAACGTGAATGTAACTCGGCGAATGTAGCGCACTAGACGACATACACCCATCCATTATTACATATAAACGTGAAAGAGTGATTTTCTTGTGGGAAATTGTCGTGTGGAAAAGTTGTTACATTATTATTTGTAATGATTTCGGGCTTGTTTTGTTAAGCGATGTATGTGTATGTTCAACTTCAAATAAATGAGAATAAATTTGATGTTGATGTGTCATTTATTTTGTAGCTTTCAGTGTTAGATGTACGTACATACGTATATACACCTTCGACGACACTAGACATGATTGACACGAACGTATGTATAATATATATATGGAACTGGTGTATGGTTACATGATGTGATGGGAAATTCAAAGGATCTAAGAGACGACGAATATTGTTTTCGAAATTCGTTTTGTTGCTGACAACCAAACATGAAGATTCTCTTGAAATAAATATTAATCCAACCCCCGAAAAAGATGATATTTTTGTCACCCAAAAGGAATTTAAAATGTAATGAGGAACACAACCATACAGCCTTAATTAACTGGAAGACTTTCAATGTCGAAAATCTAACTAACAATCTTATGAATATGTGAAAATTGTAAGACAAAAAGCCTTCGAAATCTAAATTAACTTTACAACATTAAATAGGTTTTGTTCGCTAAATGCTAAACCTTTTGCTCAGAATTCGACTGCTTTTCCCGTAAATATTTTAGTTCAATTAGTTGGAGTTTGGATGAAAAATTCATTCTTTTTTTAATGCACAAAGAACAAAAACTAGTTATACCGAGGCTGCTGGTACATAATTGCACCTGCTAATGGATGGATTTTTCACTTATTTACAGTTACATTAGGTATTTTGTACGTTCAACAATATTATAGTTCCTCAGTCAATGTATATAATTAACGCAACACAGCTCATCGTCAGTATAATTTGCATTTTTGGAATATTCCACTTCTTAGCCTCCAACAGATTGATGGAGTGAAGAACTGAGAATCTGGCATCTATCATCAGTTAATGTTCCTTGACTTGAAGTCAAGTTTCGCGCTCAAACTCTACTTATATATTGAGATAAAGAGGTAAATACATGTGAAGCAGATCATAAAGTACATAAATAAAGGTAAGTAGCGCGGATCAGATATGCTACGACTAGGTCTGTAGACTTGTCTTGGAGCCAAGCTATATAAAAACTGAACGCAATGCAAACCCTCAGCGGATCAGAGAAATTTCGGATCTAGAATTTCAGGAGGATTCACTGTTGTAACGTTGCCATCATCACATTTTCTTGTGATTAATGGTTTTGTACCTACTAAGTCTGTGTGGAATCGAATTCAATTCACCAGTAAATACAACTTGACGCAAACGGATTCAATATGTGTGTAACATAACGAAACTACATTCACCTGACAGCAGGGATACGTACAGATATCCCAAAAAAGATAAATTCAACGACGATCGGCTTCGGAACCGTCAATAAAGGACGTCCGCACTATAGGGGTGAGGGGGGGTTCGCCAAAGTGTGAGCGCCATACATTTGTGTAGTGTAAAAGTGCGGACAAGGGGGGAGGGGGGGGGGGGGGGGTGTCTAAAATTCCAGAAAAATCGCGGACGTCCTTTATGGACGGCCCCTTTATATGAAAAGCTCAGATGTGGCTTCGGAAAATCTTTTGTTTTAAATTTTTCTTACGGTACTTTCCTCTGTAGCGCAATTGCAGCGTAAATTTATCTTTTTTGTGATAGCTGTACGTAACTGCTCATTTGCATTACCTTCAATGTTTTCATACTCCGGAGGTCGTCATTTTATTAGATACCCACGCGGTAACGCATTGCCGTTTATGATTGTATGCACAAGAAAATTCACCACATCATCAAGACCATAATGACCATTTTAGTATCAAATGTGGTTTGCCATACACCTCACCACTTCATTTGCGTGACCTCTCGTATGCAAAACAGAGGCTCTGTGGTGAACTAATACATTGTGTTGATGATAACTTCATAAATTTCAGCCTCACCAGAGAAGCACTGCGCCGAGGCTTCTAATAAAATGGCGATCTTCGCAATGCTAGATTGTGTACCTGAATCAATTTGAATCATTTAACATGTGCGAAGTTCGTAAACCATCCTTGATGACAAGCACTGTTATCCCACTAATTGAAATCACAATTTGAAACAAGTTAATTTATTTCATCTACTTGTGGGGAGTATAGGCGTGCTTTCGAAGAGCGCATTTTACCCCCAACTAATAGACAACAAAAATGAATGAAAATCAGCTCACGTTAAAATGAAATGGACTATTTTGTTGCTAAAAGCGGTACATGATGCTCATCACAATGAATAAATTGTTATGTAACATCGGCCCTCCATTCAACCACCCTGGCAACATTGTTTGATTATGCACCAAAATTATTAGGTTTACTACAATACAAAGATGATTTTCCGAATCGGGTGCGGGCACCTTTGACTTTCAATTGTTACAGTGTGTTCCACTGTGATGGTTGTGCTGAAACTGTGATAAAGCTTTCATTCAACAGTTACATTAGATCGGAAAACAATAACCAATTAGATTGTAAATCCAGTGATCCGATTCTCTGACTTTCGATACAAATACCTAATTATCAGCATAAATTTGGCTTAATTGAGACTTATTAACACAAAGAGCTACGACATGCATTGTTTTCAGTTTTTCAATACAATATTTCAGTTGACTATGAAATACTTTTTAATTATTTTTGAAGCTTCAATAACAATCAAAAACGTCATAAATACTAATTACGAAATGTATCCAGAAAACGAATTAAATTTGAAATTGTTTTCATTGTACATACATTGTTATGTTTACAAATAGAATAGCGCAATTCCTCACTGGATCATGTCCGGAGCGATAGCGGAGGACTTGACGCAGTCTAACTTCCAAAAAAAGAACGAAGAAATTTTTTTGAGACGCGGCAACTATATATAGGCGAGAATTTAAGTTTCTTTCCTTTGGCCTGTATCACCACAAATCCTATTCTATCTTATTCGCGCTTCAAATACGAGCAAAACGAGCTATCACTCGACTATGTAACTTTAAAATTGCCGGAGATACATCGTTTTGAAGTTGGTCATTTTGATAGAAAATGCACCAAATTAACGTTTTCCAAACAATCAAAATCTTTCAACTTACTCTGTATGTTTCTATCTGTCTATCTATCGACGGTCGATCTCGGAAACTAGTCAGCCAATCTCCATGAAATTTTGCAGGAACCTCAGGGTGGGCATAAAAATGAAAATGTGATACGCCATTACCCCAGGAAAAACCAGAATTTTGTTTTATTGGCCTCGAAGTGGTTTCTGAGCTTAGCTGTATTGAAACCTACAGAGGCGTGCGACCCATCAAATGAAAGGTATTCGAACACGATTCGAACAAAAAAATAATTTAAAAAATCGGGGCAGATTCGTTTGAGCTAGAGTGATTAGTATAGAGTGACCAAATTTTGAGCTACTCGAGCGTAGGATGAAAGGACTAATATTTTTTTGGGTTATGAAAGATAGAGAGTTACTTTCTTCGGCAAAGTCTCAGAGTTTTACGAGTAGAAAAGAAGGGCATTTGTGAAAAATGTCGAAAGTTGGAAATGGGTGGGTCAATTATGTTTTTAGAGGTATTTCTTGAATGGTGACAGATAGAGAGTTACTTTCTTCGGCAAAGTCTCAGAGTTTTACGAGTAGAACAGAGGGGCATATGTGAAAAATGTCGTAAGTTGGAAATGGGTGGGTCAATTGGGGTTTTGGAGATATTTCTTGAATGGTGGCAGATAGAGAATTACTTTCGTCAAATTTTCGATTTTCGTCAAATTTTCTGAATTTCGTCAGATTTTGGAATTTCGTCAAATTTTCGATTTTCGTCAAATTTTCAAATTTCGTCAAATTTTCGAATTTCGTCAAATTTCGTCAAATTTCGTCAAACTTTCGAATTTCGTCAAATTTTTGAATTTCGTCAAATTTTCGAATTTCGTCAAATTTTGTCAAATTTTTGAATTTCGTCAAATTTTCGAATTTCGTCAAATTTTCGAATTTCGTCAAATTTTGTCAAATTTTCGATATTCGTCAAATTTTGTCAAATTTTCGAATTTCGTCAAATTTTCGATTTTCGTAAAATTTTTGAATTAAAACTAAACTGTTATAAAAAGCAGTGTTGACTACACTTCTAAAACGACTGATATCCCAACAAAAATCTCTTCGAGAAAAGTGTGACGCAGTCTTTGAAATACAATTTCTAAAATGAATGATATCGCTAGAGTTGACGCTTTCAGCTTCGTTACGCAAAAATTAAATTTTACACCCAATTAGTTCAAACAAGCTGGCTTAGGTTTTCTCATCATCTGCCAAATAATTTTTACAAAAAAAAAAAATTAGACTGGTAACAACTAAAATTTTACCAAAAAAATCTGCGTCGCAAAGTGGCAAATGTTCAGGAACGGACCAGCAAGAAAATTTATCTGCCACATGCGACGCAGATTTTTTTGGTAAATTTTTTTATTTTTAATCGTTTTACGACCAAACAAACAGGCCGGGGCCCAATAATATGTTAGTCGGGAAAATACAAGAAAATCAGAAGTACAATGCCAAGTTTCTTTGCCAGAAAAACAATAATAAAAAAATTAGTAACTGAAAGTGTCTCTAACGAGCTTCTTAAACACCGAAAGTCTAGCATCCATAATATTCAAATCGGAGAAGAACAAGTCATGATGCTCTTGAATTCAGAAAATTGAAAATTGAAAATTGAAAATTGAATTAGTTGTTACCAGTCTAAATTTTTTTTTTTGTAAAAATTATTTGGCAGATGATGAGAAAACCTAAGCCAGCTTGTTTGAACTAATTGGGTGTAAAATTTAATTTTTGCGTAACGAAGCTGAAAGCGTCAACACTAGCGATATCATTCATTTTAGAAATTGTATTTCAAAGACTGCGTCACACTTTTCTCGAAGAGATTTTTGTTGGGATATGTACCTAGCGTATTGCTTACTTCAAAGCGTATATTGCGTTTATCGTGTATAAGCTTTTGAAATTATCATCAAACTGAAAAATAATCAAATATTGATTCGACGGATTTTGGTCAAACAAAATGCCAGTGTGTAGGGCCGTAGCACAATCAAAAGTACTTCCATAGTAAAATGTTTGAGTACACTGCATTTCCCACGTACAGACAGGGGATAACATATACTCCAAATTTGACATTTCACCCTTGAATGTTAATACTTGGAGCTAGATGGATATTGTAGTGCAGTATTTAAGCCTGAAATTCTCAGGACTCCAGTAAAGTCGGTAATGTTTCAATCTGACCAATGTCTACCGAGCGATAACACTTTAAAAAATGTAGAATAATTATTTGATTACTATTATTATTTCAAAAGTTCATGAGAGATAACTGTCAGTGTATTTTGGGCGAAAAGTCGATCAGAAAACACTTTCAGTGCACTGAAAATAGGCATGGGCGATAATGAAAATGATTATCGATAATCGATAATTATTGATATTTTGATAATTATCAAGATATCGATAATTCGATATATCGATATTTCGGTCCGAAAATCCGATATTTATCGATATATTCCGATATATCGGTATATTATCATGAATTTTCAGATAAATATCAAAATATCGATATTTTGATAATTATCGAATTTCGATATTTTGATAATTATCGATAACTAGGTCCCGGCCTTTGGCGGGTAGGTCCCTTGACTGACATTAGATAATTTGGGTTTACACAATAGATATATACATAATATATGTGTAGTATTTTATGACATGTTTCAACTAGAGACGTTTGTACCATGGCCATGGGCGTCATGGGCTTCAAAATTCGAGGGCGGTAGGCAGGGCATGGGCACTTTCATAAAACGTGGGCATCCACACACGTTTCTGCAGCTTTTAAAACAGCCGCTCCACAATTATAAACGCCGATTGCTTGAATAAATAAGCTAATTGAAATTTATGTTGTAGAAAAAAAAAATCCGTTGGTCTTTAACCACCCTACTTACCTCTATAACTCCATCAAGTTTCAACCAACTTTCGTGCAATTTTTTTTCTTCGATTCGTGTTATCAATACCTTTCATTTGAGCCGCCACACGCCTCTCTAACATTTAAAACAGCCGCTCCACAATTTCAAACATTTTCCGGACCCCCAAAAAAACCCATAAAATCCACTCTACCACCTACAAATGAAATGTTGGAAAAAAAACTTTCTTCTGCAACTTTGTTCATCACGTCGAAATGAACATGTCTTCTTGCCCAATCGAAGCTCCATCTCTCAAAATACCCAAGTTATTCACGTTTCACGTCTCCGAACAAAGTTCTCAGCGGACCTTGCTTTCTCCACGTTTCAGACTATTTCCTATAATATATCAAAAAGTGTTTTTTTTTGCACTGAACTTCCATTACAACAGCTGAAATTGACGGTAAAATCATTACCCACAAACAAACAGACATCTCGCTATTACAATATGTTTATTTCACGCAATTTCACCTCATTCCGCTTACATATCTTTTTTCGATTATTTTCTTAGAATAAACTGTAATTTTTATTGGTTGAATGAAAAAAACGATAATGTTAACAAAATAATCTGAAACTCAGCGTAAGGTAGAGGCCGATCAAGGTGGTTGATAAATGAAAATTAATAAATACTAACTAGTAGCCAGTATAATTTGCAGCTAGTTTCTCTACCACATCCAGTTACGTTCAAATGTGACTGCTGACTTAAAGTACAACAGACATAGGAAGTAGCAGGGATGTTTCTGACTCACTTTTCTCACTTTTTCCAACTATTTAGAAAATCGGAAAAAGTGAGCAACCCAAAACCCAAAACCAAATATTTCAACTAAAACTCACTTTTTTGTTAAAATCATATTTTTTCAAATTATTAGGCGCACATTTTTGAGTTAGATCAGATTCTTTTCTTCAAAAGTTTGCCTGCGGCGCTATTCTTTGTTAATCCTTTTGAAAAACAGCCTGCCGAAGTTGGAACCATTTTCAAAAGAGTTAATGTTATGAGCCTAGGAATGAACTGTAGAATCCTAAAGCCGCATAAAATTTCAGTAAATTTGTCGGCTCATGATAGCCACTACAACACAACCTTGCGGGTTTACATGGCCCTCGAGAAACAAGAAAATGGAAAAACCATCTTTCTTCTTCACTACTAGTCTCATCTCAGCCGTCTCGGCATTTCAATGATTCAAGCATTCATTGGTGAATTCACTTTTGCAGATATGAACACACTTCCTCTACTCGAATATTTTCAGTATGAAAAAGAAAATCTTCATTAAGTCTTGCAGCGGTTACAGCTGCTGTTTTATTTATTATCAAAACTTATAGTGAATAGTGAATCTCTCTTCAAGTCTAGCTCTGGAACTAACTAAATCTGTGCTTCCGACTGCTGCGGCAGACTGTTTTTTAACATAATTCTTCTATTTTTTTTCTAAAGACCAAATATCTTACGGTGAGCCAGAATAGAGCAAACTTCCCAATTTTAAAAACCTCGTACCCTTAAGTTATTTTCGTGATTTTTTGACACCAGAACATTAGGTCAATTATTTTTCAGACGATCTAAAACACTTCTTTAAAAGTTATTGAAATTGAAACCTCAGACTAAAGATCGTTGATGGTATGTACTCTAAGCGTACAAGAGTACAAAATTTTAGACTGAAATTACCTCGTTATGTACCATGGCAAACACGTCTCCTACGTAGCATTTACCGGTTTATTTCTTTTTGTACACAAAAAGTCAGTTTTGTACACAAAACTTACATTTTGTACACAAAAAGTTTATTGTTTATTATTAAACCATGATTTTGTACACAAAAATGATTATTTTGTACACCAAAATGCTTATTTTGTACACAAAAATGATCAATTTGGACACAAAAAGTTCATTTTGTACACAGTAAGTTCGTGTTGTACACAAAGAAGTATAATTTTGTACACATAGAAATATCATTTTGTACATAAATTTGATGATTTTGAGAGATATAAGAATATATTGATTCAGCGACGTTAGCGTGTTTTAATAATGAGCTGTTTGAGATGAGAAAGTAATTGGTAAAAATTATTTATTTATGTAGCAGCGCCGCAGGCCGTGGAATATAAAAAAAAAAAAGCGGGGTCGAGGGGCGGCAGCCCCCGCAGTGGGGGTCAAGGGGGGTACAGCCCCCCTTGCGGGGTCTAAGGGGCGGAGCCCCTAGCGGGGTTTGGGGCAGAGCCCCATGAACGTACGGCAGCCTGCAGGGCGTAAAGAAAAGCTCGCCGCAGGCGCGGGGGTTTGGGGGCGGAGCCCCCGCACAAAGAAAATACATCATCCTACAGTAAAGACAGTGTACGAAACAAGATGTAGTCCAATGACAAAAGATTGAATTAAGCAAATATACTTTTGAAAGACTACAGACACAAATTACACGTTCTCTTCTCTAACTGTATTACCTCTTCTTTGTGGTGCCGTTGTTCTGTTAATTATTAACTTCTAGGAATGAAAGTGCTGCTCAATGCAATTTATGTTTATAATAAAAAAATCTCTCAAAATCAAAAAACACAGCCAATTGAGAACTCTCATTGTGATAAAGCTTCTTTGTTTTGTCACACTTGATAACTTATGTGCTGAGATCGCGTAAAGCTAATTCAAAAAATTGCTAGAAGCTTAACAAGATTTTGTGTACGAATAGTGTTTTCTGTGTACGTTGTTACGGTTTCCGTGTACAAAATCAGTTATGTTTGTGTACAAAATATTTTTGTTTGTGTACAAAACAGACCTTTTGTGTACAAAATAATCAATTTTGTGTACAAAATCTTTAATTTTGTGTACAAAATATTTTTTGTGTGTGTACAAAAGGGACGTTTTGTGTACAGAACGTACTTTTTGTGTACGAAATGAAATGAACCGCATTTACCTTTGGTAGAAATGGAAGGAAATAGATGTTCATAATGAGAGATAGATGCCAAATTAGTAGAGGCAATTTCGACAGGTTCGACGTAAAACATAGTTCTAAGCAAAAAAAACATTCTATGGTATGCCTCGACACCAACTTTTACTCATTCTAAAGTCACCAAAGGTGTGACGAAAGTAGTACATAGCCGCAATATGAAAAAAATGTGTCTAAATTACCTGATAACAGTATACAGAACAGTATAATTGGGCACACCGTCAATCAGAAGAATTTCTTAAACGAATTTGAACTCAAAAATATTTTCTCGGCCATTTCGGAATTTTATGTAGGTGGCTGCAAAGTTTTATACAAAAAATCTACATTTTAGAGGGCCCGTAGAACAATTGTTTGCCTATAATGATTTTTTACATGGATTGAGAACTTGCAAGAATTACCTCGACTAATCGACAAAAGTTGCGCAAGTAGAAAGTAATATTTCCTTCTATTAGAATGTTTTTGTTGTACCGGCGTTCTTTCACCGTCTTTTGGAGACAATCGCCATAATTATTTAACTTTAATCCAAACTTGAAATTCCATTCATTTAAAAGGTGAGGAAATCTTTAGCCATTGCTTACTGACATCCCAAATGCGTATTTGACTTTCAGTTCTCTCACTTTACTCACTTTTTTCCGAAAATTCTCACTTTTTGGTCCAAAAATCAACTAAAAAAAGCAAGCAATCACCAGAACTGGAAATGAGGTATTAATGGAAAGCTTAGACAATGTATTTTACGACTAGCGTCTTAGGTTCACATTAAGCGTCATCAGTACCAGGCCAACCTTTCTAAAGTTCACATAGATTTTGAAATTTTTTTCTTGCAAATTTTTGCAAACATGCATAATTGATTCTAATCAAACTAGGCATGACCCGAAAGTACTTAAGCTCAGCTTTCCAACGAGCCCACTTTCACCAGGAACGATCATTTATAATGGCCAAAAAAATCGGATGAAAAACACTATTTTTCCAACTTCGGAAATCTTCCACCAGCAAGCAGGTGTGGCTCGAGACTGTATGAGGCCTGTTTTGAAGTCTACTGGCAAAGACCTTTCAAACCATGTATATATCCATCCCAGACGAAATGGATCCGATTTTGATAGGTGGATTTTCAAAAGAATCCCTCTTAATTAGCTTCGACCTAATCTCAAATTGACAATTAAACGTCCTAGCCTGTATGACACTTTCATTTTTGGGCGATTTAAACCGTAGAACTTTTTTTTGGATGTACATTTATTCTAATTTGGCAACATACATTTGATTATGCAGCATTATTAAAATCAAAAGCTGAAAAAAAAAATCGCACCATAAAAAAGTATTGTTTCAAATTCTAGAGACCTAAAGTGTTTACAAGCATTCAGCGACCTGCCCTCACACTTAGACATGTCATCTACTCGGCCGAATGAGCTCATTTACGAACTTAACTTGTAGAATTCTAGAAGTCAGACTAAATTTACGCGATCTAGAGTATCTACAAACATTTAGCGGCCTGTTCACACACTCAGATATATCATCCCACCAATCCGTATCTACTCGGTCGGCCAAAAACATTTTTTGGTAACGGACACTCATTTCCAACTTTTTTCAAAAATTTTTTTTTGGTAACGGACACTCATTTCCAACTTTTTTCAAAAAAAAAATTTTGGTAACAGACACTCATTTCCAACTTTAAAAAAAAAAAAAAAAATTTGGTAACGGACACTCATTTCCAACTTTTTACAAAAAAAAATTTTTTGGTAACGGACACTCATTTTCCGCCGTTAGACCCTGACTTACAGTCAAGGGAATTATTAAATTATCGATAACGATATGATTAATCGAGTATCGATAATTTCTTTCGATTGATATTGTCGATAATTTTGAACGCCTCCCATCCCTAACTGAAAATACACTGAAAGTGTTTTCTGTTCAACTTTTCGCCCAAAATCAACTGAAAGTGTTCGCTGATCAATTTTCCCCCCAAAATACACTGAAAACGTTTTCTGAACAACATTTCCCCCAAAATACACTGAAAATGTTCTCTGATCAACTTTTCTTCCGAAAAACACTGAAAATGTTCTCTTATCAACTTTTCGCCCAAAATACACTGAAAGTGTTCTTTGATCAACTATTCGGCCAATATATATTTTGAGAGAAACGTTGATCAGAAAACGTTCTCGGTGTATTTTGGGCGAAAAGTTAACTAGAAGACACTTTCAGTGTGTTTTGGGCGAAAAGTTGATCAGGAAATACTTTCAGACTACTAGCATTGACACTTGTATTTCAGACGTAACGAAAATTCCAAATTTTAAGACCCGTACGAAGTACTAGGGTCTTATAGGTTTACGCATACGTTTGTAACACGTCGAATTGGACTCCCTGAGTAAGGGGAAACCTATTTTGGTTGTCTAGAGATGCCAAATCAGTGAAAAAAACGAGCCATCAGAACAGTCGGAGCGTTTGCTGCGACTGAGCCCCGTACAAACCCGTATATCTATTGCGTACGTGACCCTATTGCGTCTGTCACCCTACTTTGACCGTAAGCCTATTGCGCCGGTTAATGTAGTTAAAGTAAAATTATTATGAAATGTGTACATCTTAGAAATTGCGCATAGCGCAATTACGAAGCCCCGTACGACTTTCCTTTCAAATGAAACAAAAATTTCAAATCGCCCTAAAAATTTTTGAGTATAAATACACATAGGGCCTAGTATCGGCCTCAGTCCGAGGACCCAAATTTAAAAAAATTTTCAACTACATTCTATTCGGCCTTTGATTACCTTCCAAATCAAACAAAAATTACGAAAAATGGATGAAATTTACTCGAGTTATATGTAAAATACACATAGGGCCCTAGTACCGTCCTTAGTCCGAGGACCCAAATTTACTTTTTTCAACCACATTCTATTCGGCCTTTGATTACCTTCCAAATGAAACAAAAATTACGAAAGACGTATGAAATTTACTCGAGTTCTATGTAAAATACACATAGGGCCCTAGTAGCATTTCACTTCTAAGGCCCTAACTCACGGTCCACTCACCCGATTTTAAAAAGCTTTTTTTTCCTGGATTGGTATTGACAATACCTATCATTTGCTGTGTCATTTACATTTCCATCGTTTATTTTGCCATAAATATCACCAAAAGACCTTAAATCACTTAGGTGGCCCTAACTCACGAAGGGCCGACCCGAATATGTCCATCTTCGAACTTAGCCTCACTATTTCGACTATCTTTCAGGATTTTTTTTTTTTTTTTGAAATCGGATTCGATTTACTCAAGATATCGACGTGACGGACAGACGGACAGACAAAATTTTTATTGCGGATTCGTCATCTATGAACATAGGCAAACACTTTGCCCTTACCGTCTGCTTCGAATTCGATCAATTACACACGGCATCGTAATCCTATAAGCCCCTTTGTACTTCGTACGGGGCTAAAAATGTCCGTGTGTCCGTCTGTCTGTCTGCACGATAACTTGAGTAAAACGCATCCGATTTTGAAAATTCTTTTTTTCTCGTTTGGTAATGTTAAAAGACAGGCTAAGTTCGAAGATGAGTGATTTTGGATCGACCCCTCCCGAGCTGTGGCCCAATAAGTGCTTTACGGTTTTTCGAACATTCAAACGTTACACTTGTAAGTGATACGTCAAATAAAAGGTATTTACAATACCGATCGACAAAAAAAAAGTTTATGGAAATCGGATGACCGACTAGTGAGTTAGACCCCTTGGTGTGAAACAGGCACAGGGCGGCAAGCAGTTTTTGCTTGTAGGTCGGCCACATTTGAACATATTTCGTCTTTTAGCTTTATTAGATAGGTATTGACCGTACCAATCAGGGAAAAAAAAGTTTTTGAAATTATGTTCTCCGGAGCGTGAGCTAGGTCTCTTGGAGTGAGCTCTTATCTGGCTACTCGGCCGTACAGTGAACGTGGAGTATTTTGTCAATATCTCGAGTAAATTTTGACCGAATTTCATGAATTTTTTTTTGTTTGAAAGGTATTAACGAATGTAAAGCGTCGATAAAATTTCCGGTCTCCTAACAAAATGGCTGCCGGTGGCCATATTGGATTTTAATAAAAGTGATATATCTTGGGAAAAATGGTACTTAGAGAGTTTCTGTTAACATGGAAATAATTTGTTATGTGTTTTGGGTGTTTCAGGCATTCCATATATGGACATCTATAACAGCATATTCATCTGTGAAATGTTTATTTATAGGAAAATATAGGTAAATATAGCGGTATATAGCTGTTTAAATAGGAATTTATGAAAGTTGACTTCGTACGGGGCTGTCTATATTGCCTCCGGCAATTTATTTGTATATGCTAACAAGGCAAAGAAAGATAATGTAAGTGATTTTAAAGGGCGAATAGCTTTTCAGTAGAGAATGAAGTAAAAGAAATGAAGAGTTTCACAGTAAAGGCTTTTGATACAAATAGGTGTTTCGTACGGGTCGGCGTTAGCTATGTTTATATATGTATACTTCCAAGTGTGCTTTAAGTCACATCCTTACATTCTGATACCATGAATCTCCAAACCATCCCTAAAACTACTATCAAACAGACGTTTTAAAAGCCTCTATTCAATTTTTTTCTCTAAATTCCTCTGTTCTGTTGTAATAATCATTTCTCATTTGCATTTCGTTACAATGTTTTAGTTATACTGAGAGGTCATAATATGGTCAGCATAGAAATGAATGCTAAATTGAATGAATGTGTACAGTGTTGGCCGCAAAATCAATTTATTTTTCATTTGCATAATAAAGTGTAAACTTGAATTTAGATTTGATAATTTGGAATTCAATTTTGTTTTTAAAGATCACTGCGTGTGTGGGTAGAGTAAAAACTCGTGTGTATTTTGAATCTACCGAAAAATGTATTCCACTTCTATTCATGAAAGAATGTGGAGAACAAAATACGGAAAGTTATATTCCTGTGGAGCAGCGGAAAAAAACGGTTTGTGAGTCCAAGGCTCTGTTTTCGATAGGGGCACAGTACACAGCCTTGTGTGAATGTGGGATATCTTTCTTAAATTCCAATTTACATTCGATTCGCAAGTTACGCGCTGGACATGAACCATTTTTCTAGTTTTAATTGAAGTAATTGAAGTACTGTATTCCATAGCCACTGAAAAGTTGCCAAGAGATTTAAAGTTATTCTAGATAACAATTGAATAATTGACGTCTCTTTAAAAAAAAAAGAGCCGTGGCGCCACCCACCCATACTCTGCGCGGTTTTAGTAACAATTTATTTATTGTCACTAAAATTGCCGAAAAACAAATTGTCGGATGTGAGAGATCCACAAAAGCTGTATGTGAGAGATATAGCACAAAAAACAAAACAAAGAGTTTTAGCAAATGACGAAAAAGTGTATATAATGCTCGTACTATTGAAGTGATTGCTCACTTCAGTTTGTGTCGTGCTGATATGCACATAGTCATCGCAAAACAAATTACTTTCTGGTATCATCTTTTAATGGTATCGATTAAATATCTTTTAATGTTTTGCACGAAGACAATGGGGCAAAACATTAAAACCGATCGTTTCACCTTAATGTTTTGCACCATTGTCTTCTTGCAAAACATTAAGACATAGGTGCACTGATGATGGCGAGATACGCCGAAATCAGCTTTGTTTTGTCCTGTTGTTCGTCCGAATTATGATTGTAAACGGTAAAACGTTTCGTCACGAATCGTAAACGGTAACACGTTTCGTTCGCCCTTCAATGAATAAAAGAAAATTTTTCAACAATTTTGGTCAAGTCAAAGCAATACAACACTTTGTCAATGTTGAATTACTGACCAAGCAATACAACAATTTTATTAATAATTAGAATTTTATTTAAGTAATAACCTTATCTGATGAGGAGTGATAAATAACTGAAATCATTGTGAGCACAAAACCAATGCATTTTCAGCCAGTGACTATTTTTGCAACATTTTCCCAATTTTCTCATATTTTCCATGATTTTCAACGATGTACATTTTGTATGATGAGTTGAATTTAACAATACCCGATTGTAAGACTTTGCGGACATTATTGATGTGAAAGCCGAAACATACATTTTCGAAGTAGATTACGATAATAGCATTTCGTAAGCCAATCAAATCGAATTTAATTCTTAAGTCAGTGTAACTCAATGCTCAATTATTACATTGAATTTAAATCCTCTATAAGGACCCTCTAAATTGTAAATTGCTTGTAAACTAACTTTTTAGCCCCGTACGAAGTACGAAGGGGCTTATAGGATTACGATGCCGTGTGTAATTGATGGAATTCGAAGCAGACGGTGAGGGCAAAGTGTTTGCCTATGTTCATAGATGACGAATCCGCAATAAAAATTTGGGCCGTCTGTCCGTCTGTCCGTCACGTCGATATCTTGAGTAAATCAAATCCGATTTCAAATTTTTTTTTTTCCCTGAAAGATAGTCAAAATAGTGAGGCTAAGTTCGAAGATGGGCATATTCGGGTCGGCCCTTCGTGAGGGCCACCTAAGTGATTTAAGGTCTTTTGGTGATATTTATGGCAAAATAAACGATGGAAATGTAAATGACACGGCAAATGATAGGCATTGTCAATACCAATCCAGGAAAAAAAAAAGTTTTTTAAAATCGGGTGAGTGGACCGTGAGTTAGGGCCTTAGAAGTGAAAAGCTACTAGGGCCCTATGTGTATTTTACATAGAACTCGAGCAAATTTCATTCGTTTTTCGTAATTTTTGTGTCATTTGGAAGGTAATCGAAAGCCGAATAGAATGTTGTTGAAAAAAAAATTAATTTGGGTCCTCGGACTAAGGCCGCTACTAGGGCCCTATGCGTATTTTACATACAACTCGAGTAAATTTCATCCGTTTTTCGTAATTTTTGTTTAATTTGAAAGATAATCGAACACCGAATAGAATGTTGTTGAAAAAAAAATTAAATTTGGGTCCTTGGACTAAGGCCGCTACTAGGGCCCTATGTGTATTTTACATATAACTCGAGCAAATTTCATCCGTTTTTCGTAATTTTTGTTTCATTTGGAAGGTAATCAAAAGCCGAATAGAATGTTGTTGAAAAAAAAATAAATTTGGGTCCTCGGACTAAGGCCTACATACAACTCGAGTAAATTTCATCCGTTTTTCGTAATTTTTGCTTCATTTGAAAGATAATCGAACACCGAATAGAATGTTGTTGAAAAAAAAATTAAATTTGCGTCCTTGGACTAAGGCCGCTACTAGGTCCCTATGTGTATTTTACATATAACTCGAGTAAATTTCATCCGTTTTTCGTAATTTTTGTTTCATTTGAAAGATAATCGAACACCGAATAGAATGTTGTTGAAAAAAATAATTAAATTTGGGTCCTCGGACTAAGGCCGCTACTAGGCCCTACGTGTATTTATACTCAATAAATTAAAATTTTAGGGCTATTTGAAATTTTTGTTTTATTTGAGAGGAACGTCGTACGGGGCTTCGTAATTGCGCTATGCGCAATTTCTAAGATGTACACATTACATAATAATTTTACTTTAACTACTTTAACCGGCGCATAGGCTTACGGTCAAAGTAGGGTGACAGACGCACTAGGGTCACGTACGCAATAGATATACGGGTTTGTACGGGGCTCAGTCGCAGCAAACGCTCCGACTGTTCTGATGGCTCGTTTCGTAAGATTTATCTCGATATGTATCACAGTATTTAGAATATATGAACGGTATGCCTAGCCTATACAGTAACAACTTTAATGATGGATTCTTTTCAAAAACAGCCAACCAAAATCGGACGCCCATTAGACCTTTTTTTAACACTAGAAGCCAAAACCACCTTCCAAAAAGGTCCTTGATGCTTCTGACAATATGCACTTTTCGGACTAAAATATCTCCAGGTACACGAAGCGTACAAAGTCGTTTAGGGTGTCATTAGATAGATAGTTTCACGGCAATTTGGGTCTTATGTGGGCTTGTAAGGGTGACGGGAGAAATCTCCGAGTGTATTATCGTTGCAGCGGTGATATTATCGTTTTGTGGACGATAATATCGTTGCTAGGACGATACTGTTGTTTCAGAAAACGATATTATCGTCTGGAAAACGATATTATTGTCGTCGTCGTATCAAAAACAATAATATCGTTTCAATCGGCGATAATATCGTTTAACGGGTGATATTATCACGGCAGAAACGATAATATCGTTGCATGAAACGATTTGAGGACGCCAGCTTTTTTGGACAAAAACGATAATGTCCAACAATAACAATAATTCCCAACAATAATGCCCCGTCAAAAATGGCGACCATTCTGAATGCATACACATGGACAAGTAAATTTTCTATTTTTTAAATTTGAGCAACGCACGCCTTGTGCAGCTAGATACAAAGCTGCTGCCAACTTCTATCGTGCGGAGATTATAAGTGTCTACGGCAACGAAGCGACGATTCGATTCGTCGATTATGGAATCGAACTCCAAACGGAAATCGCTTCACTCAAGGAAATTCATAATAAATTTATGATTTTACCGAAGCAAGCAGTACGGTGTTGTCTGTTCGGTTTCAAGGCGATGCAGATCGTCAACAATTCGTCGCAAGATCAAATGGATCTTCTGGCTGAAGATTCGCTAGGAGAACGACGAAACTTCCGAGTCAAGATGCACGAAAAAGTGGGCGATGCCGTGCTATTCAATTTGATGGATGAGTCACAGCTACCGTATCTCGATCTTTCACTGCGTATGCAGCAGTTAAGCCTACCACCACATACGAATTTTCCCACCTGCGCCCCTCGAATTCCCCCTGCTAATCCAGATCTGCCCACAAGAAAAATTACAATTATCAGACTTGAAATAGTCAAATGAATGTAATTTTAATACAAATTTTGCCTGCGGCGCATTGAACCTGCACACCCCTCCTCAACAAAAAAGAAGTTTTTCCTAAATGCACCCAAAAACTAAGAACGGGTATCGATTCAGGGACCTTTTGGGAGCTCAGAACAGCATTCAGTAAAATCGGACCAGCTCCTTCCCCATACAAAATTTTTCATTTCATGAAATTTCATACACCCCTCTGAAATCGTTTTGTCACAAAAGTGCGGTGAGTGGACATATTTTGATCGAAGTTAATTTTTATCTTATAGTCAGAAGTCATACCTTTCTAACGATACTCCACCGTGAGGCAATCACTTCACAGTAATCACAAGATTGATTTACCTCCCGCAGAGGCACTGTCCATAAATCCCTTTTCGGTTATTTTTCTTAATCCCGTTCCTGGAAGCGGTATTTTTTTACTGACCTTGTGTTTTTCTAGTCGTGTATTTTCCTTTGATTGACAGTTATCCACCTTACGAGGGTGATTTGATGAATGAAGAGGAGGTGCTGGAATGGTTGATTTTGCAGAAGAATACCGCAACAATTGAATAAGTTACCGACGAAATTCTGAAGGAATTAATTGATGATCATGAATATGTTGTGGTCTACTTCACCGGACCGTGCGAAGAGGGAGAGAAATCCGATCGGATCTTGGACGATCTAGATTGACGATTAACTAGATGAAGCCGGTATTATTTTCGTAATAACGGAAGACACAGGCTTTGCCAAGAAAATGGGAATCAAAAACTTCCCCGAATTGGTGTTCTTTAGAAACCGAGATCCATTACATTTCACTGGAGATTTGAATGACGAAGATGAGGTTTTGGCATGGTTAACTGATGAAGATACGTGAGTGGAATCTGTTTAAATTTGGTGGAACAAAGATTGAAATTATCTGCTGTTTTAGATTGGAAATTCCCGGTAAAATTGAGGAGGTCAACACCAAGATGTTGGAGAAGATCTTATCGGAAAACGATCACGTTGTAGTGTTTTTCTGTAAGTATATTTTGAGGGTCGTCCGCATTATGTGAAAGTAATTTCGTATCACTTCATCTAACAGATCGCGAAGGAGACAAGAAAGCTCAGAAAATTCTCAACGAACTAGAGAACATCGACGATGAATGCGAAGAGAAGAGCATCGACTTCGTTAAGACATCTGATGATGGCATTGACAAGGAGTACGATTTACAATCACTACCCGCACTGGCTTTCTATCGCCACAAGAAGAAGAAATCTTAGAATTGATTTTTAATAGCAATGTAAGTTCTATAAAAAGGCGCAATATGAGACAGACAGACCATGATTCATAAATAATAGTTCAATTAATTCTGCGATGAGCAATATACAGGTAACAGTTGAATGTGGCTGCGCCCAGGGTATTTACATTACGATTTAGCAAGGGACGACGAACTGAACGTAACAATAGAACTCTCCTACCGCGAGAGACTCTTAAATTAATCAACAGTTAGGAAAACAAAAAGATAGGCCAAAGAGTTATAGTCAAGTTCAAAACTGACAACGGAAACGAACAAGTAATAATTTGTCGTGTCGTTCCTTAGTATGAGACTGCTGGAGACACCATTTCGTCCCGTTGGTTTCAAACTTCTCAAGTTCGCTTTTTTACAGCGAATTTTGTAAGGAAACTGCACATAAGGGGACTCGTCAGGGACGACAACGTTGAGAATTTACTTTCATTCAAAAACAGACACTGTAAGCTTCAGTGACTGTTGTTAAAGAAAATTCTTTGAAAACTAGAGTAGCGCTGTGCGGGCGTACCTAATTTTTATGCCCGCTCGCCCGTGACCGATGTTAACCAGTGAAAAAAATGCCAGCCCGCCCGATGCCTGACAATTTTTTGACGCCCGCCTGATGCCCGCCCATTTTATTTTCAAGTTTTTGGCGCCCGCCTGATGACCGCCTAATTTTTAGCCCCGTACAAAGTACTGGGGGCTTATAAGATTAATATGCCGTTTGTAACACGTCGAATTGGAAGCAGACAGTAAGGGCAAAGCATTTGGTTATGTTAATAGATGACGAATCCGAAATAAAAACAAGGCATCAGAACAGTCGGAGCGTTTGCTGCCCTAATACGTCGGAGCGTTTGCTACCCTAATACGTCTACAACCCTCTAATGCGTCTGTTACCAAAATGCAAGTCAAGTTCAGCACGGTCAAATTTACTGAAAGTGTTCATTTTTAAAATTGCGCATAGCGCAATTACGAAAGCCCGTACGAAGTACCTCTCAAATAAAACCAACAATTTACGACATTATTTTAGAAACCCAAACTTTTTTGTCAACTTTCCATTGCCTTAGTCCAAGGGCACAAATTTGAAACTTTTTTGCCATCATTCTATTCGGCATTCAATTATCTCAAATGAAACAAAAACTAGCAAAATCGGATGAGATTTACTCGATTCATGTGCAAAAAACACTTAGGGCCGAGTAGCGGCCTTAGTCCAAGGGACCAAATTCGAAACTTTTTTCGCCACGTTCTTTTCGGTATTCAATTATCTCTCAAACGAAACAAAAACTAGCAAAATCGGATGAGATTTACTCGATTTATGTGCAAAAGACACTTAGGCAGAGGAGCCGACTTTTTATCAGCTCGTAAGGGGCAAAATTTTAGTAAACAAAAGAAATACGTAAAATCGTAGTGGGCAACGTATGGGGCGAGAGGAAGTCGTATAGGGTATCTGCCCCATACGCCGTACATAACTCGGCGCGCCTGAGGGCCGAGTAGCGGCCTCAGTCCAAGGGCCCAAATTTGAAACTTTTTTTGCCATAATTCTATTCGGCATTCAATTATCTTTCAAATCAAACAAAAACTAGCAAAATCGGATGAGATTTATTCGATTTATGTGCAAAAAAAACTTAGGGCCGAGTAGCGGCCTTAGTCCAAGGGCCCAAATTTGAAACTTTTTTCGCCACGTTCTTTGTGGTATTCAATTACCTTCCATAAAAAACTAAATCTAGCAAAATCGGATGAGATTTACTCCATTTATGTGCAAAAAACACTTAGGGCCGAGTAGCGGCCTTAGTCCAAGGGACCAAATTTGAAACTTTTTTCGCCACGTTCTTTTCGGTATTCAATTACCTTCCATAAAAAACAAAATCTAGCAAAATCGGATGAGATTTACTCGATTTATGTGCAAAAAACACTTAGGGCCGAGGAACGACCTTTGAGCCCTCGCAACAAGCGCACGTTGCATCTTACCCAAAAACAAGGTTCAGCAACTTTGTTCTACTCGTCAATACCTTTCATTTGATATATCACTGATATATCACTGTTGTGAAAGTTAAGGTCTATGTGACTGTACTAAGGCCGGTTCTTACCTATGCAGTGGCGGTTTGGCATAGTCTGCCGAAATACCTGATTAAGAAATTGAAACTTTTCGAAAACAAATGTCTCCGTATGGCAATTGATTTTAGGAGATCGAGGACGAATTATAAATTCATATCTCCGGAGAAATTGCACAAAGTTACAAGGGTCCCGCGGCTTAACGAGCACCTTCATGGCATGGCTCGTAACACGCTTAGCAAGACATATTTACATGATGATTTTATTATTAGTAAATTTGGTGACTTTCTGTTTGATCGAATTACTAATTGTATCTGAAAACCTCCTCATTCACTGTTGCGAGGTCACGATTCCAAGCTATTATCATTATAGACTCACGCACATTCTGAACTATTGCTATTCCATTCTCATATTAACGAAAACTAATGTACCGCCTGCAAGAATTTCATTTTCTCTTTCTCTCTTTGATATGTTTCACTTCTGATCTGATCACAATAGTTTTTATTGTACGCTTAGGTTAAGTAAACTCCAACTAATTAATTAATTAAAAAATTAGAATATTGATTGTTTTTCACGTCTTTTTCAAGCAGCAAGGTAAAAAGCCTATTGCAATATCATTTGCAAAAAATATTAAAAGTAAAAATTTCGAGTCTAAATTAAACTATTTTATTTACATTGAAATTTCATATAAATTTGATAAAGTCTATAAAGGCTATAAATTTATCTTAAGTTGAAATATTTGTAAACACTGTAATACTTGATTGAAACAAACAAATAAAAAAAAATGATATATCACAAGCAGGTATTGCGTGCGTATTTCGGTAGATATAGTCGAAAGACTGAAAAACACCTATCGGGCCCTAGCTCTGGAAGGGCCGACCCTACCATGCCCATTTTCGAACTTGACCTTACTTTTGTCGATACCAATTGGGGAAAAAAAGAATTTTCAAAAAGGTTGTGATTTACTCAAGCTAGAGGGGTCACAGACGGACGGACGGACATTTTTAGCCCCGTACGAAGTACTGGGGGCTTATAAGATTAATATGCCGTTTGTAACACGTCGAATTGGAAGCAGACAGTAAGGGCAAAGCATTTTGTTATGTTCATAGATGACGAATCCGCAATAAAAATTTTGGCCGTCTGTCCATCTGTCCGTCTGTCCGTCCGTCTGTCACGTCGATATCTTGAGTAAATCAAATCCAATATCAATTTTTTTTTTCCCTGAAAGATACTCAAAATAGTGAGGCTAAGTTCGAAGATAGGCGATTTTGGGTCGACCCCTCCCGAGCTGGGGCCCCAAGGCGATTTTGGGTCGACCCCTCCCGAGCTGGGGCCCCATAAGTGATTTAGATAGAAGATAGAAGATAGAAGATACATCAAATGAAAGATATTTACAATACCTATCGACGAAAGTTTATGGAAATTGGATGACCGACTCGTGAGTTAGACCCCTTGGTGTGAACTAGGTACAGGGCGGCAAGCCGTTTTTGCTTGTAGGCTGGCCAAATTTGAACGGTTTTAGATAGATTTTGCTTTATTAGATAGGTATTGACAGTACCAATCCGGGAAAAAAACATAGCTAACGCCGACCCGTACGAAACACCTATTCGTATCAAAAGCCTTTACTGTGAAACTCTTCATTTCTTTTACTTCATTCTCTACTGAAAAGCTATTCGCCCTTTAAAATCACTTACATTATCTTTCTTTGCCTTTTTAGCATATACAAATAAATTGCCGGGCCGGAGGCAATATAGACAGCCCCGTACGAAGTTAACTTTCATAAATTCCTATTTAAACAGCTATATACCGCTATATTTACCTATATTTTCCTATAAATAAACATTTCACAGATGAATATGCTACCCCACACACAAAAAAATTATTTCCATGTTAACAGAAACTCTCTAAGTACCATTTTTCCCAAGATATATCACTTTTATTAAAATCCAATATGGCCACCGGCAGCCATTTTGTTAGGAGACCGGAAATTTTACCGACGCTTTACAGTCGTTAATACCTTTCAAACAAAAAAAAATCATGAAATTCGGTCAAAATTTACTCGAGATATTGACAAAATACTCCACGTTCACTGTACGGCCGAGTAGCCAGATAAGAGCTCACTCCAAGAGACCTAGCTCACGCTAGGAGAACATAATTCCAAAAACTTTTTTTTTCCCTGATTGGTACGGTCAATACCTATCTAATAAAGCTAAAACAGACGAAATATGTTGAAATGTGGCCGACCTACAAGCAAAAACTGCTTGCCACCCTGTGCCTGTTTCACACCAAGGGGTCTAACTCACGAGTCGGTCATCCGATTTCCATAAACTTTTTTTTTTTCGATCGGTATTGTAAATACCTTTTATTTGACGTGTCACTTACAAGTGTAACGTTTGAATGTCCGGAGATGTCTTCGAAAAACCGTAAAGCACTTATTGGGCCACAGCTCGGGAGGGGTCGATCCAAAATCACTCATCTTCGAAATTAGCCTGTCTGTTGACATTACCAAACGGGAAAAAAAAGAATTTTCAAAATCGGATGCGCTTTACTCAAGTTATCGTGCAGACAGACAGACGGACAGACGGACTTTTTTTTCACTGATTTGGCATCTCTAGACAACCACAATAGGTTTCTCCTTACTCAGGGAGTCCAATTCGACGTGTTACAAACGTATGCGTAAACCTATAAGACCCCAGTACTTCGTACGGGTCTAAAAAGTTTATGAAATTCGGTTTACCGGAGCGTGAGCTAGGTCTCTTGGAGTGAGCTTATATGTGGCTACTCGGCCGTACATTGAAGGTGGTGGTTTTTTGTTAATATACCGAGTAAAATTTGACCGAATTTCATGATTTTTTTATGTTTGAAAGATACTAACGAATGTAAAGCAGCCGCACTATTCCACCTCCTAACAAAATGGCCGTCGGCCGCCATTTTGGATTTTTGTAAAAACAATATAAATCGAGGAAAATGATAATTACAAAGTCACCGATCAGTGAGAAGTGTAGTTTGTGTTACATTTAAAAGGAGCGTCGTATGGGCTTCGTAATTGCGCTTTGCGCAATTTTTAAGACGTACACATTTCATAAGAATTTTACTTTACCGACGTTTACGGCCGCAGTAGACTTACGGTAAGAGTAGGGCGACGGACGAACTAGGGTCACGTGCGCAATGGATGTACGGGTTTGTACGGGGCTCAGTCGCAGCAAACGCTCCGACTGTTCTGACGGCTCGTTTTTATTGCGGATTCGTCATCTATGAACATAACCAAATGCTTTGCCCTTACTGTCTGCTTCCAATTCGACGTATTACAAATGGCATATTAATCTTATAAGCCCCCAGTACTTCGTACGGGGCTAAAAATGTCCGTCCGTCCGTCCGTCCGTCTGTGACCCCTTTAGCTTGAGTAAATCACAACCTTTTTTGAAATTTTTTTTCTCCAATTGGTATCGACAAAAGTAAGGTCAAGTTCGAAAATGGGCATGGTAGGGTCGGCCCTTCCAGAGCTAGGGCTCTATAGGTGTTTTTCAGTCTTTCGACGATATCTACCGAAATACGCACGCAATAGCTGCTTGTGATATATCAAATGAAAGGTATTGACGAGTAAAACAAAGTTGCTGAACATTGCTTTTGGGTAAGATGCAACGTGGGCTTGTTGCGAGGGCTCAAAGGTCGTTACTCGGCCCTAAGTGTTTTTAGCCCCGTACGAAGTACTGGGGGCTTATAAGATTAATATGCCGTTTGTAACACGTCGAATTGGAAGCAGACAGTAAGGGCAAAGCATTTGGTTATGTTCATAGATGACGAATCCGCAATAAAAAAAATGTCCGTCCGTCCGTCCGTCCGTCCGTCTGTGACCCCTCTAGCTTGAGCAAATCACAACCTTTTTTCAAAATTCTTTTTTTCCCCGATTGGTATCGACAAAAGTAAGGTCAAGTTCGAAAATGGGCATGGTAGGGTCGGCCCTTCCAGAGCTAGGGCCCTATAGGTGTTTTTCAGTCTTTCGACGATATCTACCGCAATACGCACGCAATAGCTGCTTGTGATATATCAAATGAAAGGTATTGACGAGTAGAACAAAGTTGCTGAACATTGTTTTTGGGTAAGATGCAACGTGGGCTTGTTGGGAGGGCTCAAAGGTCGTTACTCGGCCCTAAGTGTTTTTTGCACATAAATCGAGTAAATCTCATCCGATTTTGCTAGTTTTAGTTTTTTATGGAAGGTAATTGAATACCGAAAAGAACTTGGCGAAAAAAGTTTCAAATTTGGGCCCTTGGACTAAGGCCGCTACTCGGCCCTAAGTGTTTTTTGCACATAAATCGAGTAAATCTCATCCGATTTTGCTAGTTTTTGTTTCATTTGAGAGATAATTGAATGCCGAATAGAATGATGGCAAAAAAAGTTTCAAATTTGGGCCCTTGGACTAAGGCCGCTACTCGGCCCTAAGTGCTCTTTGCACATAAATCGAGTAAATCTCAACCGATTTTGCTAGTTTTTGTTTCATTTGAGAGGTAATTGAATACCCAATGGAAAGTTGGCAAAAAATTTTGGGTTTCTAAAATAATGTCGTAAATTGTTGGTTTTATTTGAAAGGTACTTCGTACGGGCTTTCGTAATTGCGCTATGCGCAATTTTAAAAATGAATACTTTCAGTAAATTTGACCATGCCCAACTTGACTTGCATTTTGGTAACAGACGCATTAGAGGGTTGTAGACGTATAAGGGTTCCGGGCTTATTAGGGCTACGGACGTATTATGGTTGCGGACGAAATAGGATTACGGGTTGTACGGGGCTAAGTCGCAGCAAACGCTCCGACTGTTCTGATGCCTTGTTTTTTTGAGGCGACCAAAATTGTTCAGTATGCCTTGTTTATGCAATATTATCAAATCAACAGAATCAAAATAAAGCACAACTGCCGATTATGCAATGTTCTATCACTGTTGGTCGATTTCATTACCCAGTATTTCATCGAATTTAATTTGCTTGCTCCTTCTTTGCATGAATTGTATCAAAACAAGATGTTGTTTTTGAGAAATTTATTGAGCCCGCTCTAGCCCGACCCCTGATTAATTTTCGATGCCCGACTGATGCCCGCCCGAAATATAGTTGCCCGAAGTCGTGCCCGAAAAAATTAGGCCCGCCCGTGCCTGGTGCTATTGGGCGAGAGCGGGCATCAGGCGGGCCAAATTTTTGGGCTGCCCGCACAGCTCTAAACTAGAGAGTTCTTTCATCAAACAATTATAGAAATCGAAGAAATTCCTCAGAAAACTAAAGAAAATCCTTGAAATTCAAAGAAAATCCCCAAAGCTTCAAAAGAAAATCCTTGGAAATCTATGAAAAACAGTATAGAAAATCCCCTGATTGAAAATCCTAGGAGCATTGTCTTTTTGAAAATCCTTTGTCAACGAAATTTACAAATATCCGCCACTAGATTTTAAGTCAAAGTTCAAGCAACCGACTTTTTAGAATCAAAATTTCACTTTTAATGATTCACAGCACTAGATTGATTCACAGCAAAAGATGTGGCAATATACTTCCCGTTTGTTAATGGTTAAGAGTTAATTTCTACCTGCGTAAAATTGTGCACTATACGAGCCACTTCTTGGATTAAGAAAAACATTACCACCAAATGTCGTCGAACACGGGATTAATAGAACAACGACAGCGAGTAGGACCCACGTCTGATTCATTTTGAAACTGAACGAACTTTTGCACAAATCGGTGCCTTATCACAGACTGAATATCGAACAATAAATTATCAAGTTTCAGTTGAAACACGTTTGAATTGTGTCACTTGCTTCATGAAATAGCATTTATTGTCTAAAATTGTACTTAGTTTATCTATATTCCGGTTAAGTAAAAAATAAACGAAATGTTAGCGGCAACAAGTACTATACTTATTTACTTATTTACCTAACGATAACAATTTCCCATCATGACCTAATCCAGGTTCATTGCAAAATGCCGAGCTTAATAGTAAAACTTTTGTTCATTTTTCCCTTGTTGTCCGTACTGCTTGGGAAGAATCAACAGCAATTCTCACTTCTGTCCTGCGGTGACCTATATTCATTTAGCAATCACATTGTGAGGATATGAAAATCAATACAAAAGTTTGATCGGTTTGCTCGGTCCCCGACGATAATACGATCGGATATTTTTCCCTAGCCCCTTGTAAGCATCCACGATGAATTATGAGAATTTGATGTGCTAAAGGGCTCATATTTTATCGTAGATGCATCCAAGCCCCATAAGACCCTATTTGCCCTGAAAGTGTCAATACGTCCCTTTTCGGTATGCTGTTTTTGAAAAGAATCTCCCTTTATTCTTTGGAGTGGGTCGGATAAACAAAATCATCACTCGGCATTTATTTGTATGTTGTGTGAGGTCATAAGTATTCTCACTTCACGTCGAATGTTAAGAGTTTTTGTATATACTTATACATACACTAAAATTCAGAGAGCAAACATTCGCCACATCGATAGTCATCATGGGTTTACAGTCGCTGCCGTTCGTGAATTTACTGATTATACTCGTAATCGCTAATTAAATCACGATCTCGGTTTAAACATTTGAATAATTTTTAATTATTTTCCTAAGACCGCAACTGCCTACGCTCAACCACCAGCAGACAGCCTTGATTGTAATGCTGATTCGTTAAAGCAATATTGTGCCTGCCCACCACTTTGTGCTGATGTTGGCAAATGTCCTTGCAAATTTCCTGGCTCTGAAGTATAATTGTTACCCCCGGCCATACAAATATATCCCAATACCGCCATACTGTTCGTGTCCGGTTGCTGGCTGCGTCGGTAAAGAGTGTCCTTCCAGCATTGAAATATGTACGGCAGTTCAACATTTGATTGATTAAAATGTAATGAATACTTTCGGTTTGTGTGCGGTTGGTTTTTACCAATGGATTGAATTGCGAATTTAATTGAAAATATTTTGTGTAATTGAATATGATGAATTCATTATATTATTATGCCAAGCACGAAAATTTCACCTAATTGCAGTCTTTATTTCTGGGAATAAATGATGTACAGTAAAACACGGGTAAAATATCATGTTTTTGGTGTTTTAGTGACCTTTTTACATGAATAGCAAGAACTATAAAAATAATGTAGTGCTATAGACTTGTATAATATGTCTGAGGACGAAAACTTTCTGCTAGCAAGTCTCTAACGTTACATACATGAATCTTTGACCTTTATATCAGATTTGTCCTTGCAAGAACCAGTTGTTTTCTTTTTTTATCAAAATTATAACAAAGGTAGAACCCGTCATTTTTGATAAATCAATAAATTAATTGATATCGATTATTCGCCGACAATCGATTATCGACATTTTCAACAATATCAATCTAATGTTTTATCGATGTTCATAAATAATCAAGTATCGATGTTGGATAATAGAATGAAAATCGATTATTGATAATCAAACGTTTATCGATTGTTGATAATCGAGTGTTTGTCGATTATTTCTTACAAAAATTTCTCCAGTTGCACGAGCCGTACAGGATCGTGTGGGGTGTCATTAGAAAGGTAATCACACGTACTATTGAGCCGAATAGGGACTTATTGTGTTTAAAATTCATCGACACTGAAATATGTGCAGTTGAAGTTTTCAACCGAAGACTTACACTGTTCTTACTGAAATTTCTCGAGGTACACTAAACGTACATGGTCGTGTAGGGTGTCATTTGACAGGTAATTTAATGTGCTTTTAAGCCAAATAGTGGTTTTGATGCATCTACGATGAAATAGAAGTTGAAATGTTTAGGTGTACATAGTTCATCATTGATGCATCCAAACTTCAAAAGACCCTATTTGGCCCAAAAGCACATTACCTTTCAAATGACACCCTACACGACCATGTACGTTTTGTGTACCTCGAGAAATTTCAGTAAGAACAGTGTACGTTCTCAGTCTTTTTCTGTTGAAAACTTCAACTGCACATATTTCAGTGTCAATGAATTTAAAACCCAATAAATCCCTATTCGGCTCAATAGTACATGTGATTACCTTTCTAATGACACCCCACACGATCCTGTACGGCTCGTGCAACTGGAGAAATGTAAGAAAAGTTCAAGTTTTCGGTTTTTGATCACCTTTCACCAGCCACACAAACTTCGAAGAATTTTTTTGAAAGTGGTTTTGGCTTTTAGGGTCGAACACCTTTCTAGGCACATATAAAAAAGTCCACTGGAAAATGCATCCGATTTCGGTAGGCTGTTTTTCAAAAGAATCCCTCTTTGCAGTCTAGTTGGTACTCTGCTTTTATTAGGAGTTCACTTATATCTACAAAATTTAAGTATGTGTAACGGGATATATGATGAAATGGAAAAGCGTATGGAAGTACTCTGTCAGAATGCTCAACTAGATCCTCCGAGTCTACACCTACATACAACATTTTCTCACTTGAAATATATCGATTCCAGCGAATAATTACCGAGCTAAAAATACTAGACTTGGACTTGAATCTGTGGTATCTGGACGATGGTACTGTTGCTGGAAAACCGGAAGACGTTTTGAAAGCTTTGAATGTGATAATCGAAAAAGCAAATGAAATCGGCTTGGAACTGAATTTTCGAAAATGCGAATTATCCATATTGGGTCCATACAATGACGATCAGAGAACTAGAATTATGCAACAGTTCCAAGACTTGTCTCCAGGCATACAAGAGATGAAAATTTGCAATTCGTTCCTTCTCGGTAATCCACTTACCGAACAATCAGCAACCGTTTGTTTAGACCGAAAAATCAACGATCTGAAACGTCTTGCCGAAAGATTACAAAGAATCAGTAGACACAGTGCTTACTTTCTTCTAAAAGTATCGATTTCGACACCACGTTTGATCTTTTTCCTTCGTGGAAATCCGATGTGGAAAAACGTTTCCGGCCTACAACGTTACGATGAGATTCTTAAAGACACTCTGGAATCGATTATGAATGTTCAATTGACGGCTAACGCCTGGTCCGAATCATCCTTACCTATTAAACGAGGCGGAATTGGAATCAGACATTCAACCGAAATAGCATTGCCCTGCTTTTTGTCATCGATTTATGAAGTCTCCGATTTGGTGGACAGTTTGTTATCTGAACCTTACCGACAAATTGATCCAGCACTGTTGGAGGCAGAAAAAATTTGGTCCGAAAAGTTTGGTGATCTTCCCGAAAAACATCTACGAAATATTCAATCAATCTGGGAGTCAAAGGAAATAGATCACAAAATTAATTTCCTGGGTGGTTTGTTGAAACATGAAACTAATGAAGCTCGTTTCAAAGCAAACGCCGTACGTGAATCAGGTGCTTGGCTCAATGTATTACCATCTCCGCAACTTGGAACATATTTAACAAACGATGAGTTTCGTGTTGCATTGTCGTTACGACTTGGTGCACCAATCGTTCAGCCTCATGTCTGTATTTGTGGAGACAAGGTCAATAAATATGGGTACCATGGTTTGTCGTGTATCAAAGCGAGTGGTACGAATTCACGTCATGCAAGTGGAAATAACATCCTACAACGAGCATTGAAATCGGGAGCAATTCCGGCTATTCTTGAACCGCCAGGATGTTCCAGACCCGATGGGAAAAAACCGGACGGATTAACACTAATACCGTGGGCGAGAGGAAAATCGTTGCTGTGGGATTTTACTTGTGGCGATACGTTTGCTCCTTCGTACTTAAATTCTTCGTCACGAAATGCTGGTTCTGTAGCAAGGAGAGCTGAGGCTAAAAAGATAGATCATTACTCTCACTTGGCAAGCCAGTATATTTTTATCCCAGTCGCTACTGAGACATCTGGTCTTTTCGGAAAGTTGGGATTGGAATTGATAAAGAAAATCGGAAGCAAAATCACGGAATATACAAACGAAAAGCGTGCGACGTCGTATCTAATTCAACGAATTAGTATCGCTATCCAGAAGGGGAATGTAGCATCGATTTTGGGAACTATTCCGCCTTCGAAGGACTTAAGTGAAATATTCTATTTGTAAATTCAAATAATACGGAAATATCGATTCCATATATAAAACAGTTATTTATACAACTCAATGTGCCTAAAAAAGCATTTAGCATCGAGTTGTATACAACGTTTTTCGCAATTGAAATTCCTACTTCTCGTCACTTGTTGCGAAAATGTATTTTTCGTGAAAAAAAATCCGTTTCAATCTGAGGTGTAAATGTGTCTGGTGATACAAAGGAGCCCTTTTTCCTGTGAACTCAATAAAAAAATTACGAAAACACAACCGTTGCATTTTCAGCGAGTAGAGGCAAGAGATGTGTATACCAAGACGGATTTATACTAATATCCGATTGCAAGTCGATTGAGGAAATTCAGATGAAAGCCGAAATATACACTTTCGAAACAGATTCGGTATAGTTCACTTACAAAGTTTGAAATATGACGACTGTTGGAACACATTAATTAACACAATTAACAACAACATTTCATGATAATCCGATCGAATAGAATTGAATTGATAAGCCGTTGAAGGTAAGTGTTCCATTAAATAATTGCATTTAAACGTAGATAGAATTAAATCCATAATGAGGACCTTTGAAATCGTAATGCTTTAATAGGAAGTTTGTTAATATATAGATATATACATCGAAATTATTCACATTAGAATCTATGTATGGTACGTACGTCATGTATGTACATGTATAAGTATATACACCTAAAATTTATTCATAGTTGTGGGTCAGATATAAAGATCATCACTCCGCTTTTGTAGTGGTAATGTGTTAGCTCATGTATGATATTTTAACGTCGAGAGTTATTAATGCAGTAGATGACTTTCAATTTTGTGCACGATTTCGATTTAGCTGTTTGACCAGAATTTTACCATTTTATCTGCTAAGACTTTGGACTGTCGCAATCTACGAATATCTTTCTATCGCAATGTCTAAAGCTGTGTTATGAAACAAATGCTCTCGAGAACTTCTGACCATCAAGAATTGTTTATATCTTTCTCTAACTTTAGTTCTACACAGTGTGGAGTCCACACACGAATTATTAAAAGATAATCGAATCATCGGAGTTCAAAGGAAATGTAAAAACCAATGAGGAGTTCGATGACATGGATGGATGACATTGAATGCTGTCCATGGACATAAAGAGACTAGAAGGGAGATGCGAAACTAAATTTTTAATTCTATTCATATATCACTTTATGAAGTTCCTGTTCCACTATTCTGCTTTAATTAGAAAAAGAAGTTTTCCACGCGAAACATGTTTTCCATTTGAAATACGTCTTCCATGTGGTGTATCGTTAACGATAATAAACAAATCCCTGTTGACTTTTTTATCTACTCCTGATTTTAAAATTAACTGACTTTACATGGACCAGCTGGTGAAACAGCTTAATCGAAATAGTGCACAAAATTGAAAGTCGACCACACTGAATATTTCAATGATAATACAAAATGCACTGAAATTTAAAGTGTTAGTTATAGCGCACTGTTGCTACACTATATTGTCGTCATGAATTTACAATCGACTTTATTTGTGAAGTTGCTGCTGATTGTATTCGTTGTGAATTAAATTACAATGTCTGTTACAAGCCACAAAAAAAATGATTTTTTTTTAAATTTTAGGTTGCCACTGTCTGCTGACCAATAACATAAAAGTGTAGCTTTTACTCTAATACATCATTGGTGCTGACACAGAATCAACGGCAAGTTTGATAGGAATGTTGATTCGCTAAGACAATACTGTGTGTGTCCACCGCTTTGCGCTGATGTTAACAAATGCCCGTGGAAATTTCCAGGCTCTGAAATTGTCATTAATCCTCGACCATATAAATATGTTCCGACACCGCCATACTGCTCGTGTCGGTCGCTAAGTGCTTGGTTCATGAGTGTCCCTACCGTATTGAAATGTGTACAGCTGATTCAGTTCAACGTTTGATTGATTGATTAAAATGTAATGTATACTTTCGGTTGTTTTACAAATTGATTAAATTGTGAATTTAATTGAAAATATTTTGTGAAATCGAATATGAATTCAATAAAAATATTCCAAGAACAATTTGCACTATAAATGCCGGTTTTCATTTCTGGGAACAGAGCTGTGAAGAGCGAATGTACGTGTACTGTACATGTACAGCAAAAAAAACACGGATTGTACAATATCGTGTTCTCGTAGAAAAATCAAGAGATAATCTACCCAACCAAACCATTGATAGCATATCGAAAGATATGTTGTCGTGAATCAATTAGATGAGATAATATTATTTCCGAATTTGATCAACGCACTTCAAGCAAAAGTGGTACTCTAAATGCGGTACTGAAACTTGACAGGGCTCCATCGCCCCATACAAAATTTTACACTGTAAAAAGAGTGTGGATAAAGTTTCATACAAAAAGTACTCTATTTGACAGCTGTCATAAATAGCACTTTTGCTTGAAGTGCGTTGATTTGATATGTTATTCCGACTGGAGATAATTGTGGGCATCATGCCTTGGCACCATGTAATAATGTACAATACGATGCATCTTCACAAGCATCGATGCTTTCCTGAAAGGCATACATTTAGGCGTTTTTCAAATACTGGATTTTAGCTTACTTTTGATGATATATTTCCACCAGAATTCATTCTCAGAAATGTTCGACCGCAATAACGACCACTAATGGGTTAGCTTTCAACAGAAAATAGACTTGATTGTATGTAGCAGTTTGACCAGCTCTGAGAACAATGGGCAGTTTATGAAAATTTCGTTAAACTGCTCACTGTTCTCAAAGCTGGTCAAACGACTACAACCAAATGTATTTTCTGTTGAAAGCTAACACATTTGTGGTCGTACATTTTTAAAACAGGATTCTGATGGATAGATATCATCAAAAATAAAATAATAAGTTTCTCGAATTTCTCGATTTCGAGAAATTTTAAGAAATTCGAGAAAATTCGAGAAATTCAAGAAATTAGTTTCCAAAAAGTAGGCCCTGTTTCAGACTATTGTTCATTTTGCTTTTGAAAATTAGGCTGAGTTTTCCGAACGCTGCCCATGCAAGACCAATTCTACGTTTTATTGTGTCCAAACCTAACTTCAATTTGTGACCTAGGTACACGTAACTGTCGACTCGTTCAATGACAGTATCACCAATTTTAATGTTTAGTAGCTTTCGAATGATATCAAATTTGACGATATTCGTCACTGCAACTGGACTTAAAGTAGAATTTTTGGATGTTAAACCACTGACTTTAAAGATCCATAAATGTACACAGGGAAGGTAAGGCGTACTAAGACGAGGCTCGTTTTAAAGCTACAGTAATTACCTTTCAATTGACACTAAACATAACCTGCTTAAAAATCTGACTGAAAAATCAGGACGTTTTTCGTATTTTCGAAATATTTTTTGACTTTGGAATAGTGCCAGTGCCGTGACATGAGGGGTGTCGAACTTCTTTGTACTTGTACTCTATCTTATACTCACATCCATTCCTTACACAACAAACAAAGAATCATGAAAATCGGTTGATTTTCCCTGAGATTCTTTTCACGCCGTTTATTCGTATTTTTGAAATAATGTGCGACCCGACCCATCAGTAACCTTAATTCACATCATCATCTCTACTCCATTTATTTCATCATCTCTCCATTTATTTTCAGTTTCTGAACTAACATTGTCCCTAAAATAATATTTGGATCCATGTTCCTTACCTTACCACATTGTGCAAATAGTCATTTTATAATACTTTCATCACAATTTCTCTACGATTAGAAGGCAGAGTATTTCGCGCTTTTTATCGCAAAAATTTGAAAATAACGTCTCTGGCACAATTCAACGAAGTGGTATGTACTAGAATCATATGTATATGACAGCTATGCATTTCGTTGTCAACTTCAGCGGGCAAAGGCCATTTATTTATCAGCAATAAAAAAACGTGTGTGTATATTTTTCCACGAAAGGCAAGAAAAAGAAATTTTAATTAACGCACGCCAAACAGATAAACCGCGTAAATTCGGCTGATTTTTAACATTGATCAATTTCATCATCCGTTCGACGACAAATCAACGTAAATTATTCGTTACTGTTCGACTGAAACGGTCCGAATCGAAAACAGATTCACGCAACATATTTCTCATCCCGTATAACTCACATCTATATAAGTGCCTTGGAATCGCCAATTTACATATTTTCGCAAATCGTTCGGTTACCAGATGAATCGAAGCTGCAGATTCACAAATATTAATCAAAATTGATTGCGTGTAGACGTGAAGGTAATGTTCCGCTCCATACATTTACGGAATGTTGTGTATGGGTTGTGTTGTTGTCGTGTGTTCGGCGTTCAAATCAACAACAACCGAGCACACACAGTTGTGATTATAACGAATTCTGGTTGAATTGATTGCATTTTATTCGTTCCGATTAGGAAACCAAAACATGTCAGCCGGTAACAGTGAATTAAGTTGGACAATATCAAAGTACAAAATTTACGCAGCCAATCTGTCGTTACGCTAAGCGGAGACTACATCCAAAGTACAAATATTTATTTACATTTAAATGATGCCAAATACAAACTCGTCTGACAATTCGGCTGGAAAAGATCAAAAAAATGAGCTACCGTCCAGGGTAGCTCAATGGTACTACAGACACGGTTTATTCCTATCCAGTTATCCGACATGTGCCACTAGCATTGCCATTGTTGTTGTGCTATTGTCATGGTAATATTGATCAATGAATCATCAACGAATCGTTTCCTGACCCCATCAATCCACTTTCAGTTATCCACTTCTCAACATTCCATTGCCTGGAACCATACCGACCAAATTAATATTGCCCAATTCGCCAACGAATCTTTTCGAAGAAACGCCCATCACCGATGGTGGTGGTGGTAGCAGCAGCACAGAGACCATCGGCACCGCTCGGAACATATTCAATTTGAACAATTTTACGTTAGAAGCACCATTTCCATGGGCACATTCCGAACCGTTCTTCTATGTGCAGCAGATTGTGTTGCGATCGAGTGTGTTGCCCTGGAAGGAAGATTTAATTTTGACTGATGCTTTCCGGGGACCGTTGAACGAAATTTTCAAATTGTTGGAAATTGTGCGGAATCATGAGGACCAGGAGAGGTGAGTGGGCGAACAATTTAACTCTGTGTGGGTGGACACTGATAACGAGAGGGAAACTACACGAACAAATATTGTCCCATCTACATCCATTGGTGTTGATTGACGGCATTTGATGTCTATTGACGGCAATTGATGTCTATTGACGGCAATTGATGTCTATTGACGGCAATTGATGTCTATTGACGGCAATTGGTGTCTATTAATAGCAAATCCACCCGTCATGTATTTTCCCGCGTAGTTCTTTCTCTGGACAGTCACCAGTAGACATCAATAGCCGGTTAATACGTCAATACATGCCGATGAACTCGCATACTGGTGACTATTCGCATGTATTGCCGTTCCTTCTATTGGTGTCTGTTGGCATCTATCGGTACCAATAGCAAATAGCATCTATCCCAGTATTTGCTCACGTAGTTTCCCCCTCGACTGATAACGATCCGTAATTTGGTTTGCAGCAAAACGACACTAGCGCACATTTGTTTGCACGTGGAAAATGTGAAACGATCGACCAAAGAGTCACTGTTTCCGGAATACAATTGTCTGATTCTATCACCAGCCAATTTCTGGCAACAGAGCCTGACCACATTCAACCGAGACACAAATTTACTGAACACAATTTTTCAACATCACGTAAGTTCCGTCGTAAATGTTCGACAGGAAGGGCGCGTTGCTCATACGCTCATCACATTTCTTTATCTCGCAGAATTTACACAAATCCAAAGTATCTACGGCCGATATGCTGTTGGGAATGCAATTGCGAGACGCTGGTTTCAAACGATATCCAATCCGAAACCGGCCTCGAGTCATTCAATACGCCATCACCTTAGTGTTGCGAGAAAACGATCAAAAATACCTGAGTTCCTTGAAGCAGAAACTGATGACGCTCTATCCGCTGCATCAGAAACCGGACGATGTCGCAACGTCGCACTCATCGTTTACGTACATCTACTATCCGGGTGAATTCAATTTGCTCGAATTTATGCCGCTGTTCGTCGCATTCATCATCCTGTTCATTTACGTGTACTTTTCAGTGCGTAAAATCGACGTCATAAGATCGCGCCTATTCCTGGCGATTAGTGCAGTGATAACAGTGCTCAGCAGTCTGATGATGTCGCTGGGACTGTGCTTCTTTTTCGGATTAACTATTCGGAACGTCAATTTCGGCATGTTCCAGTACCTAGTGATTTTGGTCGGATTGGAGAATGTTTTGGTGCTGACCAAAAGCGTCGTTTCCACCGATAATACGTTCGACGTGAAAATTCGCGTGGCTCAAGGTCTCAGCAAAGAAGGATGGTCAATATCAAAGACACTGCTCACCGAAATTACAATATTGACCATCGGCCTGGCCACGTTCGTTCCGGTTATCCAGGAGTTCTGCATTTTCGCGATCGTTGGACTGATCTCCGATTTTTTCCTTCAAATGATGTTGTTCTCGACGGTGTTGGCATTGGATATTAAGCGAATGGAATTTAACGGCATGCACAAGTCTCCACCGAATGACGCTGCGACACGACGGCCACAATACCGTAATTCAACGATCACATCTTCGTTCACCATCAATCGCTCCAGATCGCATCCGAAACTGACGGCATTGGATTCACAGCAATCGGTCGGAGCGAATGGAACGGCTGGCGGTGAAAAGAAAATCCCGAAACGACTGCGCGTCGTCAATTTTTGGGCAAGAACGCGATTCTTCCAGCGTGCCTTCATGATCTGGATGATATTTTGGATCTTTTCGATCATCTACAACTCGCAGATATTCGAGAACATTTTCGACATACGCCAGAATGACAGCGACATCCCGAATAAATTCGGTTCGCCGGAAATGTTCCGCAAAGACGAAAATGAGAGCGTTCACTCGCTCTTCGACACGCCGTTGGCTGGTAAGGGCACAACCCATTCGAAATCTCATTTTGCGGAAGACGGACCCTTCAATTTAACCGAACAAATCCATAAGCTGGCCCATCCCGACTTCGACACCAACTATCATTTGTCCAATTTCCATTGGTCATCCATTCTGAAGCAATACAATCTGTCGATGAGCGGCAAATATGTCACAATTCTTCCGTCGATCCGGTTGTCGCACATCGTGCCGCCAGAAGTTGCATATCGTATCCGAAATAACGACGAGAAGCCGGCGATGCATTTCCAGTGGAAGGCTTTAGCTGTAGCATTGGATCCAATTGATTTCATCGATACGGATCCGAATGAGGCACCGATGATGCACACTGCAAATCGACCGCTCTACCCGAAAAGTCCGATGGAAATTCTACTGGCAGCAATTCTGTGCGCAATTAGCGTATTCGTGCTGACCTACACTATGGTGGTGTTTTATCGTTGCATCTGCACCCGAAACTATGCAGAATGGCGGTCCAGCTGGAATGATACCGATACACAACATTTGAATACTCAACGCATTTTGGAGGGCGTACCGATTCAGATCAAAGGGCACACGCATCGCATCGAATGTCTCGTCACCGACGGGAAAGTGGTAATTAGTTCATGTCTGGAAGGTCAAGTGAAAGTGTGGGACGGGAACAATGGTGAACTCATGTTGAACATTGATCGGGCCAAATATTTTCAAATGAACAGAAAGTCGTCACTGGACGATAGTTTTAGTGCGATCGTTGGAAGAGTTCGGTCCGTGAACGTTGATGATCAAAGCAAGGAGATGTTTAGTGTAAAAAGTGCTAATACTAAGTTAAGAGAAAAAGACAGAAATTTGTCGCCGATTTGGTGTTTGGATTATGTGGACTATTTGATTGTGATCGGCTGTGCAGATGGACGATTGGAATTTTGGGAAGGAATTACCGGCAATTTGAAGGTGAGTTACATTGAGATTGAAAACTTTACTTCGACACCAGGTGACCACGGTCATGCCATGCTTGTACTACATTTTTAGCACTTCTTTGTAAGTAAATCTTGGAACAGGTTTCACGTTTGCAAAAATTGTATCAAATTTTAGTCGACAAATGTTTGGGAACTTAGAAAAGACCGTAAGGAGTATGGTTGAGGTGTCTCAATGCAAGCTGCAACGTCCTGAGGATTTTTATATTTAACAAGGAAAATTTACAAACCCCTCAAGGGGAAAATTCGCTCCAAAACCCAAAAAACGAAAAAAAACATTTCTTGATTTTTCGAAAGTCTGCTGTTACTGTAGGGTAATTAGGTACATAAAGGGGTCGCGCGACATCAGTGGCTTCCCATTACAAATGACTTTGCTACTGTAAGGACAACACACTAGCTTTCGCACTAGTAAGGACAACGCCAGCAATACTGAGAACAATTTGGAACCGTTTTTGCATAAATTCTGTGACAAATTAAAAAAATATGGCTTTTCTCGTACCATTTTCTACACACTAGAAGGTCATCGAATCTGCAACCCGGTGAATCTTTACGTCGAGTCTATATTCGTTTGAAAGCTCTTGAAATTCCCTTTAAAATGAGCTATGGCACGACTATATTCCTTTCCAGTCACATATTTTAGAAAGCTTTAAATCCAAAACAAATCTGAAAAAGTCATGGTCGAGAGCACTTTTTGTAATTGTTCAACGGTGACTCAATTTTTTTTTTATTTTAAAGTATGCCAAATTGAAGCCACGGTCTCTACGATTAATTAATGACATCTAAGATATATTTTTCCACACAGCCGGCAGAACTAATCTCACTATGGCTTTAAGACCAAAAAGTCGGTTTTCAGAAGTGCGCATGGGAGCTTCGAACTTCAAATTTTTTTTTTGGTATTTTCGTGTTCAGTGGACCATGCTGCATCGAATCTACGCGCAGGCCTTAAAAAACAAAATACTTTCGTCAAAACGCTACACCCTAACACTGAGTGACTCGTATGGCGTAATCCGATGAATTTATGTGCATAATGTCTAGCCTACATTTAGGCGAGATGTCAATAAATACCTAACTTCCTCCCAGAGAGTATTTGCATACTTCGAATCGAAGTCACGTTAAGCCTGTGGTCCAGAGTACACTTGTTATTGACTCTAAAGGGCTGTTCGTGAGGTCTCTCAGCGAACAAATCAAACTTGAGTTTTCTTCAGTTTCTGCTTCACATCCTTTACGATAGACCGGAAGGTAACAGACGGCGACCGTAAATCCTGTCATTTAAGTTCACTGCCGCACCATTTTACAAGTTGTTTGAACTAATTTTCGGAGACAGGCTCTGATTCCTATTTATTATAAAATTAGGGTGTCAGGAAAAGACGATTCTCTTCGGGCTAGAAGGTGCGGGAAAGCAGGAAATGTAGGAAAATATGCAGTTTTGCTTGCTTTTTCGCCAATAGCTACTGTTGTACAGACTAGAAATTCTAAAAATTAAATATTTTGTTTCGTCTCGTCGCATTTGCCTGTTTCCGATGGGATTCAGGTAAATACGCTGACTGTTTTGAGACCCAACATAAAAAACAATTGTGAGTTTTACGTTGTTTAACCCGGTTTTGCGTGCTCACCCAACCTTCAAAGCGTATGAACGTTGTCGCGACTCAACTGGACAGAAGTAAGTTTGGGGACAAGTTACCGGAACAGTGTTTTTGTTTTGCCTGTTTTTCACCAGTTTTTCAAGCATATCTCTGGATGATTTCGCTCAAAAAATCTGGTTGGTCGGTCAGTAGTTATTGGCGAGCAAAACTACATATTTTCCTACTTTTCCTGTTTTCCCGCACCTCCCTCCACTTCAGTTGGAATTTTTCTATTTTCTAATTACCAAATTTTCGGCATCGTTTCACTATCATCTAAGATACATCGAAATGGGAACTTCTATTGTTGCATTTTAACATCATTGTGGTACTACGCTCTGGATTTTGTTTTGTTAACCACCTGTATTATCTTTGACCTTGTACATTTCTGTTGATGATTTTGCACGACATTTATGAATCCACTACTGAGTCCTTGACGAAGGAAACAATGGACATCCCTGTGGGATCTGATTCTGGAGTCTCTCTAGTCTCTAATTTAAGTGCGCTCAAATTGCGCCTTACTGAACTGGCAGATTGGAATTAAAGTCACAGTCAAGGTTTCATTTAATAGTTATTTGAAGGGCTGCTAAGAGAACCGAAAGTAATTACATGTCCCATTTCGAGTGGCGGAACTTTACTCGGTTCTCTTAGCAGGCCTACAAAATTCGATACATGGAAAAATACTTTTGGCCTTCAGTCCTTGGGATGTAAGTGACTATTGTTCACCAAAGGAAGAAAAGTCGGAAATATCATTTCGAGGATGTTGTTGAAGTTGAAGTTGTTGAAGAGCTCTTGAAAAAGCAATTTCTGACTTTTTCCCGAGGTAAACACAACATTTTTCACAACAAAGGATCCAGAAGTTTCACCTAAAGGTGAGAAAATGACCACTTTCTGGCCTATGTAGTGAAAAATATTATTTCTTCTCGTGAACTCCTCCCATCTATTTTAATGAACAAAATACCAGCACCTGAAGAAGTTCTTGATTTGTGTAGCCTTTAACTAAACCAAACTTTTCGCAGTCTTTATAATCCAAAGAAAAGCTAATTAATTTTCATTTCAATTTAAGTGCATCTACGAATGCGAGGGAAAGCACAAGCACGGCATTACCAATGTACACTTGACTGGAAATCGTGTTATAGCAGCACGCCTGAGCGGTCGAATAGATTTTCTTCGACTCGAAACATACAACAAGGGAAGACACATTGACTGGGGATTTACAACCGCCTACAGACGAAGTAAGATTTGATTTAGTAAAGTTATCGAGGTCAGTCTGATCATTTGATTAATACATTGCAGCTCATGTTCGTACTGGATCGACGGGTAGCCCATCTAATCATAGTAAATTCACAAATTCTTCGATTTATGCGGGTGAGGAACTGAGGTGCATTCTCGAAGAACAAAATTTAGGTCATCAACAATCCATCACGTGCATGGAAGTTGTCGATGGTATAGTTTTTACGGGTAGTCAAGATCATACTTTAAAAGTAAGTTCCGGTTACACAATGTGCGGTGTGTGAGATGTGTTTTCATGCGGGATTTTCCAACAGGTTTTCAAAGCAGACATTGGAAATTTACTGTACACACTTCATAGCCACTGTGGACCAATAACCTGTCTATTCATTGATCATTTTCAACCGGACACCGGAGGTAGTGGATCACAAGATGGTCTACTGTGTGTCTGGGAATTATTGACTGGAGCTTGTATGTATAGCATTCAAGCACATGATGGGGCAATTTTGTCGCTAGCCTGCGCTCCAAGTTATGTTATTTCGGTGGGAGCCGATGAACGACTGTGTATATGGGAACGGTTCCAGGGACATCTGTTAAATACGATAAATATCACACACATTTACACAAGCCTATTGATGCTGACACCATCACTGTTAGTCACTGGAAAATCAGGTAATGAAATTGTGGAGCAAAAGAGTTTCGGTTCGGAATTTCAAATTTTTTGTTTTTTAAAAGGTTCACTAATTGTCTGGGACGTTCGCACCGCCGAGCCTACGCGTGAAGTTAAATTAGATTGTGCTAATTTGCAGCTTTGTCCAAAAATATTACTGCCTGCATCCGGATCAGTAATTTGTGATTATGGAAATGAACTGCGAATCGTTCGATTTCCGATGATAGCTGACAAACGGGATTAGGTTCGCGTTTCAGTTGAATATTGCTGGAAGGCAATGTGTGTGTTTTTTTAACAATTGAAAAATATTTCTTTGTGAACCACAATTCTTCTTCTTTTTGTATATTTTTGTATAAGTGACCGCCCTAGTTAATTTATGGAATTTAATAAGATTTTTTTAGAAAAATAAAAACAAAAACAATTTTAAATCTCCTTTTCGCATTTGAACGTGGAACGTATCGTCGACAGTTGTTGCACTTTTTCCACCTCGGTGTAACTTAGAAAAACGGTGGAATTGTCTTAATCGGGAATTTTAATTTCTGAATAGTTCTGAAAAAGTGTCGAAAAATTCAGAAAAAACTCAAAACTTTTTCGGAATTATTTGAGGGATTCTTTTGAAAAACGATCTGTCGAAGTCGGACACATTTTTCAGTGGACCTTTTTATATATTCCTAGGTAGGTATGGGTCGATAGGAGCCATTTTTTTTTGTTTGAAAATTCGTCGATCGTCGATGCTTATGCGCCTAGCGAGAGGTGATCGAAAGTAGAAAACATGCACTTTCAGTATGGAAATTTCTCCGGCTACGTACAAAATCGTGTGCGGCGTCGTTAGAAAGGTAATTCCGTTATTGCATGTAATTTCGGAGGAAATAGTCTTTGTGTTGCGTAAAATGCACCCCTGACGAGTAATAAGCAGTTGAAAGCAGAGTGGTGTCGACAGAAAACATTAATTTTGTTTATAAAGAAAGTTCATTTGTGTAATGACCTCACTTTTCACCTAATATCACGGGTTAAGCTAAATGTATCACTTTCGAAACTTTTCTGGCTGTAGTTGAGACCTGTACATACCTGCCAAATGCACCATGAACGTTAAAGTAGCCCAAAAGTTAACTCAAACGGTCTGTCTTACCACTAACTTGTGTGCTCCGGTAAAGTGAAACGTTAACTTATTGGAAGACTATTGGCACTCAGTGCCAATAGTCTCTTCATCATAGTGTGGCTATTGACACTTTGCGCCGATAGTCATAGTATAAGAAAGAGACTATTGGCACAAAGTGCCAATAGCCACAATATTATAATGTGACTATTGGCACAAAACTATGAGGACTGAAAACTTATGTGATTCAATCAACGAAAGCTCCAATGAAAATAGTCTCTATTTCAATATTTCGACTACACCTACACTATAATAAGGAGACCATTCGCACTGAAAGACAATAGTCATTGGCCAAAGTGGCACTTTGAAAGTGCAATGAAAAATGTTGTTCTCTCACATTTTAAGAAAAACTAACGTTAATCTCTACCAATTTCAAAATGTTAGCAGACCATTCGACTGCAAATAGCTCATACATTGACTAATCTTTCGTTTCAACTATCAAAAGATTCTTTTGAAAAGAACATGCTTTTCAAACCAAAATTTTATTTCGTTAGATTTAGTGAAATACATTGACATTGAGTCGTGACCACAATCTCAACAAAAATATTCAATATTTTTTACTTCCGACGATTTGAGATTTTTGAGATGAATAATTCAGTTGGAACAAACGAAACTTCTTCCTAACACAATCTGTAGACGGATGAATTCAGTTGAAACAAACCAACCTCCTTCCCTTCATAGTTTGTAGAAGGATGAATTCAGTTGGAACAAACGAAACTTCTTCCTAACACAATCTGTGGAAGGATGAATTCAGTTGAAACAAACCAACCTCCTTCCCTGCATAGTTTGTAGAAGGATGAATTCAGTTAGAACAAAACAAACTTCTTCCTAACACAATCTGTAGAAGGATGAATTCAGTTGGAACAAACGAAACTTCTTCCTAACACAATCTGTAGAAGGATGAATTCAGTTGAAACAAACCAAACTCATTCCTAATACAATCTCTAGAAGGATGAATTCAGTTGGAACCAACCAGACTCCTTCCTTACATAGTTTGTAGAAGGATGAATTCAGTTGGAACAAACCAGACTCCTTCCTAACACAATCTGTGGAAGGATGAATTCAGTTGGAACAAACGAAACTTCTTCCTAACACAATCTGTGGAAGGATGAATTCAGTTGAAACAAACCAACCTCCTTCCCTGCATAGTTTGTAGAAGGATGAATTCAGTTAGAGCTAACGAAACTTCTTCCTAACACAATCTGTAGAAGGATGAATTCAGTTGGAACAAACGAAACTCATTCCTAATACAATCTGCAGAAGGATGAATTCAGTTGAAACAAACCAAACTCATTCCTAATACAATCTCTAGAAGGATGAATTCAGTTGGAACCAACCAGACTCCTTCCTTACATAGTTTGTAGAAGGATGAATTCAGTTGGAACAAACCAGACTCCTTCCTAACACAATCTGTGGAAGGATGAATTCAGTTGAAACAAACCAGCCTCCTTCCCTGCATACTTTGTAGAAGGATGAATTCAGTTGGAGCTAACGAAACTTCTTCCTTACACAATCTGTAGAAGGATGAATTCAGTTGGAACAAACGAAACTCATTCCTAATACAATCTCTAGAAGGATGAATTCAGTTGGAACCAACCAGACTCCTTCCTTACATAGTTTGTAGAAGGATGAATTCAGTTGGAACAAACCAAACTCCTTCCTAACACAATCTGTGGAAGGATGAATTCAGTTGAAACAAACCAACCTCCTTCCCTGCATACTTTGTAGAAGGATGAATTCAGTTGGAGCTAAGGAAACTTCTTCCTAACACAATCTGTAGAAGGATGAATTCAGTTGGAACAAACGAAACTCATTCCTAATACAATCTCTAGAAGGATGAATTCAGTTGGAACCAACCAGACTCCTTCCTTACATAGTTTGTAGAAGGATGAATTCAGTTGGAACAAACCAAACTCCTTCCTAACACAATCTGTGGAAGGATGAATTCAGTTAAAACAAACCAACCTCCTTCCCTGCATACTTTGTAGAAGGATGAAGTGGGTATTGACCGTACCAACAGGGAAAAAAGGGTTATGAAATTCGGTTCACCGGTGCGTGACCTAGGTCTCTTGGAGTGAGCTTATATGTGGCTACTCGGCCGTACATTGAAGGTGGTGTTTTTTGTTAATATCTCGAGTAAACTTTGACTGAATTTCATGATATTTTTTTTGTTTGAAAGGTACTAACGAATGTAAAACAGCCGTTCTACTTTCCATCTGCTAACAAAATGGCAGTCGGCCGCCATTTTAGATTTTTGTAAAAACGACATAAATCGGTGAAAATGATAATTACAAAGTCACTGATCAGTGGGAAGTGATTGGTTATGTGTGTGGGGTGTTTCAATCATCTCAAATAAGGATATCTATATATAAATATATACAGCTATATTGAGCTATATAACGATATGAATAGTTATTTTGAGCTATATACTAGCATATTTATCAGTAAATTGTTTATATATAGGTAAAATACGTTAATTGCAGAAAAAAAATAAGTTTGTGTCCGAGAACTGATAAAATTTTAGGTCAATTCGAAATTTGTGTTACATTTGAAAGGAACGTCGTACCGGGCTTCGTAAATGCGCTATGCGCAATTTTTAAGACTTACACATTTCATAAGAATTTTACTTTACCGACGTTTACGGGTTGCTAGGAATCTCGCGCCGCGTCATTCACAATAATTCACATTTTGACACATTTTGTATAAGGAAGATGTCACTTTGTAAGTTATTGTGAATGACGCGGCGCGAGATTCCCTAACACCCGTTTACGGGCGCAGTACAGGTTCGTACGGGGCTCAGTCGCAACAAACGCTCCGACTGTTCTGACGGCTCGTTTTTATATGTAATATTATCAGAAGTGGTGTGTTCCCGCGTATCTAATAAAATGGCGATCTGCGTGACCTCAGTGACCTAAGTCATTATTGTTAATTCAGATCGTTTCATAATTTCTGTGGAAATAAGCTGTAATTGTAGGGAAATGTTCATTGCAGCTTCCAATGAGTGTGAAATTGCAATTGGTTCAGGTTTTTGTGCTATCGTCGTATCAGATCATCTATCTTCAGCTGACAACTAATAAATTTTAGAATTACAATGTCAACTCTGAGCTATCGGTTATCAGATAAACAATTATTATTTGCCTGGTGTTGATATGTTCATGGTTGCTTTGCAATTTTGAATGTCAATCCAGCTACCAAAACTACTGACTTCCAAAACTAAAGACTACCAAATTTTCTGTCTATAAATAGGCGAGCAAGTAGAATTATTTCGTCAGTCGGTGCTTAGTTCTTCAACACTAAACATCTCTGTCGAAAATTACGTTTGGTAGTCAATAATAATCTTGGTAGTCAGCTACCAACTACCAAATTTTCGAATTGCAATGTTAACTGTGAGCTATCGGCTATCAGATAACAGATATTTATTATTTGCCTGGTGTTGATTTGCTCATAGTGGCTTTGCAATTTGGAATATCAATCCAGATACCCCTAGCGTGCTTTTAGTGCTGATATTCTATCAAAAACACCTTTTTGTGTAGTCCAGTCAAGTGTCCGATCATACCTTATAATAATCTGTCATTTTCTGGAATTTCAATTTTTGGTCATGTTAGGGGTGTATTTTTACCTGTGGAAAATGCGTCGGCCTAGTTACGGTCTCAATCCGAGGAGCCAAATTAAAAATTTTGTTAACAACATTCGGCCTTCGATTACCTTCCAAATAAAACAAAAATGAGGAAAATTGGATGAAATTTACTCGAGTTTTATATGCAAAATACACTTACGGCCGAGTAGCGGCCTTAGTCCCAGGACCCAAATTTAAAAAAAACTTTCAACAACATTCTATTCGGTGTTCGATTAAATTTCAAATGAAAAAAAACTTAGGAAAATCGGATCAAATTTACTCGAGTTATTTGCAAAACACACTTAGGGCCTTAGGGTAAATTCAAAACGTTTTTCTCACCACATTCAGGCCAAAGACCCAAATTTGAAACGATTTTCGCCACATTCTATTCGGGCTTCGATTACCTTTCAAATGAAACAAAAATTACGAAAAAGGGATGAAATTCACTCGAGTTATATGCACAATACACTTGGGCCGAGTAGCCTTAGTCCAAGGACCCATTTTTTTTTTGTTTTTAACAACATTCTATTCGGTGTTCGATTACCTTTCAAATGAAATAAAAATTCCCAGAAAATGTGCAAAAACTGCGAATTTTCCAATGGCAAAAGATAAAATTCCCAGAAAATGTGCAAAAAATGGGAATTTTTCAATTACAAAAAATAAAATTCGCAGAAAATGTGCAAAAAATGGGAATTTTCCAATGGCATAAGATAAAATTCTCAGAAATTGTGCAAAAAATGGGAATTTTTCAATGGCAAAAGATAAAATTTCTAAAAATATTGCAAAAAATGTGAATTTTCCAATGGCATAAGATAAAATTCTCTGAAATTGTTGACAAATAATAAAATTACTAGAAATTGTGCAAAAAGTGTGAGTTTTTCAATAGCGAAAGATAAAATTCCCAGAAACTGTGCAAAAAGGGGGAATTTCCCAGTGACAAATGATAAAATTCCAAGAAAATGTGCAAAAAATGGGAATTTTCCAATGGCAAAAGATGAAATTCCCCGAAATTGTGCAAAAAATGGGAAATTTCCAATGGCGAAAGATGAAATTCCCCGAAATTGTGCAAAAAATGCAAATTTTCCAATGACAAATGATAAAATTACCAGAAATTGTGCAAAAAATGGGAATTTTTCAATGACGAAAAATAAAATTCCCAGAAATTGGCGTAAATAGGAATTTTCTAATGACAAAAAATAAAAATACTATAAAATTTGCAAAAAATTGGAATTTTCCAATTGTATAAGATAAAATTCCCAGAAAATGTGCAAAAAATGGAAATTTTCCAATGACAAATGATAAAATTCCCAGAAATTGTGCAAAAAATGGGAATTTTTCAATGACGAAAAATAAAATTCCCAGAAATTGGGCAAAAAATTGGAATTTTCTAATGCCAAAAAATTAAAATACTATAAAATTTGTAAAAAATTGGAATTTTCCAATTGTATAAGATAAAATTCCCAGAAAATGTGCAAAAATGGGAATTTTCCAATGACAAAAGATAAAATTACCAGAAATTTTACAATGACGAAAGTTAAAATTCTCAGAAAATGTGCAAAAATGGGAATTTTCTAATGACAAAAAAAAATTCCTATATAAAATTTGCAAAAAATTGGAATTTTCCAATTGTATAAGATAAAATTCTCAGAAATTGTTGACAAATAATAAAATTACTAGAAATTGTGCAAAAAGTGGAGTTTTTCAATAGCGAAAGACAAAATTCCCAGAAAATGTGCAAAAAATAGGATATTTCCAATGGCATAAGATAAAATTCTCAATGGGAATTTTTCAACGACAAAAGATAAAATTGCCAGAAATTTTACAATGACGAAAGTTAAAATTCCCAGAAATTGTGCAAAAAATGGGATATTTCCAATGGCATAAGATAAAATTCCCAGAAAATGTGCAAAAACTGGAAATTTTCCACTGACAAATGATAAAATTCCCAGAAAATGTGCAAAAACTGGGATATTTCCATTGGCATAAGATAAAATTCTCAATGGGAATTTTTCAATGACAAAAGATAACATTGCCAAAATATTTACAATGACGAATGATAAAATTCCCAGAAAATGTGCAAAAAATGGGAATTTTCTAATGACAAATGATAAAATTCCCAGAAAATGTGCAAAAACTGGGATATTTCCATTGGCATAAGATAAAATTCTCAATGGGAATTTTTCAATTACAAAAGATAACATTGCAAGAAATTTTACAATGACAAAAGTTAAAATTCCCAGAAATTGTGCAAAAAATTGGATATTTCCAATGGCATAAGATAAAATTCGCAGAAAATGTGCAAAAACTGGGAATTTTCCAATGACAAATGATAAGATTCCCAGAAATTGTGCAAAAAATGGGAATTTTCTAATGACAAATGATAAAATTTCCAGAAAATGTGCAAAAACTGGGATATTTCCATTGGCATAAGATAAAATTCTCAATGGGAATTTTTCAATGACAAAAGATAACATTGCCAGAAATTTTACAATGGCGAAAGAAAAAATTCCCAGAAATTGTGCAAAAAATGGAAATTTTTCCAATGACAAATGATAAAATTCCCAGAAAGTGTGCAAAAACTGGGATATATCCAATCGCATAAGATAAAATTCTAAATGGGAATTTTTCAATGACAAAAGATAAAATTGCCAGAAATTTTACAATGACGAAAGTTAAAATTCCCAGAAATTGTGCAAAAAATGGGAATTTTCCAATGACGAAAAATAAAATTCCCAGAAATTGGGCAAAAAATTGGAATTTTCTAATGGGATAAGATAAAATTCTCACAAATTGTTGACAAATAATAAAATTATTAGAAATTGTGCAAAAAATGGGAATTTTTCAATGTCAAATAATAAAATTTCGAGAAAACATGTGAATTTTTCGATGGCGAAAGATAAAGTTCCCAGAAAATGTGCAAAAAATAGGAATTTTCAAATGATGAATGATAAAATTCCCAGAAAATCAAAAACTGCGAATTTTCCAATGGCAAAAGATAAAATACTCAATGGGAATTTTTCAATGACAAAAAAAAATTCTCAGAAAATGTGCCAAAAATTGGAATTTTCCAATGACAAATGATAAAATTCCCAGAAATTGTGCAAAAAATGGGAATTTTCCAATGACGAAAAATAAAATTCCTATTTAAAATTTGCAAAAAATGGGAATTTTCCAATGGTATAAATGATGGAATTTGTTTATGTACTGTCCGTTTGACAAGAGGATCGCCACGGTTCAGCAGGGGTTTTTGAACACGTTGTTTTTTACACGTTGGCACACGTGCTCTTGTCAGATTCAAGATTCTTTTTACGAAGGTTACGCTGATTATACTTTGTGAAAAAGGCCAATACCTTGCAAATATGTCACATCTTGGACAGAATGTGACACTGCAATATCTGCAATATGAAAAAACTAAATGTTCGAAACCCCCTGAAACCCCGTGCTTCCACCTACGTAATATACACAAACTAGGTGAGCCAATCTTAATTTATAAGATAAAATTCTCAGAAATTGTTGACAAATAATAAAATTACTAGAAATTGTGCAAAAAGTGGAGTTTTTCAATAGCGAAAGACAAAATTCCCAGAAAATGTGCAAAAATGGGAATTTTCCAATGACGAATGATAACATTCCCAGAAAATGTGAACAAAATAGGATATTTCCAATAGCATAAGATAAAATCCAATGACGAATGATAAAATGCCCAGAAAATGTGCAAAAAATGAAATATTTCCAATGACGAAAGATAAAATTCCCAGAAATTGTGCAAAAAATGGAAATTTTCTGGCGATCAACCCTATTTCCGCCATTTTGTTTTTAAAAAAATAGTTCTTACATTAAATGTAGATGAGCCTTTCGAACAAAAAAGAAATCCGGAAAAAGTCACTTTCATTCTCAAATCAAAGCGATTCTTAGTTTTACACTAAAAAGGTATTTTTACCGGTTACCGGACCCCAAAGCCACCTTTCGATTCTCTACAAAATTAAAATCTTTATAACCTCTAATCACACAGAGCCAGTTTACGTGACACAGGCGCCTCGATTAATCCAACGAAAGGAGTTCTCTAAAAAATTTACGACCCGTCGGGAGTTACCATAGTCCGATACTTCTAGAACATCGAGTTTAAAGACTTTCAGACTAACAAATCGTCTACAACATGACTAAAGGGCTTCCTTCAATTTTTTAAATGACTACATCTTTCGAAACATTGGTTGGATTACCTTTATACAGGGCACAAATGTTGACAGCTTCCAGGAAAAAAGACGTTTATCGAAATGGGTCCAAAGGTATGGTCGTTTAAAAAATTGTATAACGCCATTAAGTCATGTTGCCAACGAAAAGTTTCGGATCTGTTAAGCCCGGATAGGGTTTTGAGTTCCAGATATTGGAATAATGAAGACTTATGAATGGTTGAGGGATATGAATCTCCAAACCCGTTTCGGTGAAGGTTAAATTTTATCCTGAATCTGGCATTTCTGATCTGATCATCAACCTGACTGTTACATTTAAAGACGAAGCAAAACATTTTTCTGATGTGTGCTAAACTGTGACATTTCAATATTATTAGCCAAAGAATTGTTATTAACGAACCGTCAGAACAATCGGAGAGTTTGCTACGAACCCGTATATCTATTGCGTTCGTGACCCTAGTGCGTGAACGTAAACCTATTGCGCCCGTAAATGTAGTTGAAGTCAAATTTTTATGAATTGTGTACATCTTAGAAATTGCGCAATAGCGCAATTACGAAGCCCCGTACGACGTTCCTTTCAAATGTAACATAAATTTCAAGTTGAAATTAAATTTTAATTTATTGAGAGGCTTGGGGCCTAGTTACGGTTTTAATCCGAGGAGCCAAATTTAAAATTTTGTTAACATTTGGCCTTCGATTACCTTCCAAATGAAACAAAAATTAGGAAAATTGGATGAAATTTACTCGAGTTTTATATGCAAGATTGCAAGATACACTTAGGGCCGAGTAGCCTTTCACCCCCTAACTCACGGTCCACTCACCCGATTTTAATAAACCTTTTTTTGCCTGGATCGGTATCGACAATACCTATCAGAATGTCCAACACAAACGATTTCTCTTTGGCAAAGCTACATAGTCCCAAAGAATAAATGTTTGCGTTTCCGTTCGTGTTGAACATTCCGTTTCTGTTCGAACAATCTGACGTTCCCCAATATCAAAGAATGAAAACCGTGAGTGAAAACAATTTTCTTTTCAAAAATATTTCAATAATGACCATCAGTACTAAATCTAGTACAATAAAACGAAATCGCATTCTTCTACATCACTAATACGAAACAGCTGTCATCGTTTCTGATTTCTGTTTTTGTTTTGACAGTTCATGATTTCGCACTTTGCACTTTTTGAAACGTATTCTTTTCAGTTGATTTGTTTTGTGATATTTTGTTGTGATTTGAAAGAATTTTGCTTCCAGCGACACGAAATTTTTATTTATCAAAAGGTGAGCAATCAAATTATTATCGAAAATCACAATTTAGAATCATTATTGCGCTACAATTGTATGTATTCGTACACCATACATACCATAAATTTCATCCTTCGCTGTATCCACTACCATTTGTGGCTCGCCCGAGATAGTTCCGGAAATTCTACTCGAATCAATAATGGTTCGGTACATCGATTTACATCCTCCGGATATGTATTTTACCTAAATGTCCTTCGGCCAGAAGTGTGTGCACGTCTAGAATAGTGTTCGTGGAATAGGGGCCATAACATTTCTAACCTTCAAAATTGCTGAATTATTCAGGATAATGACTAATATTCTTCTTCAGTGTCTATCGGTGTCCCGACTGTCCGGGATCGGATATGTCGCAGTATATAATGTTTGGTATTGATGATGGACAAAATCCATGTTTAGGTTTTCTAATAAGAATAAAAATGATGTCAAATGGATTGTATACTCACCAAAGTCCGTGCATGACGGATCGGTACATTCAGTTGATTCATATGAGACATTTAAATTAATGAATTGCGTCCGTTGTCAAATATAAAATTAGATTTCCCATTACACTAAATACAACTAGCTGATAAAACTGACAAACAATTTATTACTACGAGACAGGCGGTTCACATCAGTCTTACGCTAATTTTACTATTCAATGATAGAGTACTCCACCTAAAACTATATTTTTTTATAAATGACCGGCAATAACTTGTAGTAAAAGGAGGTGTGTGAAACTAACACAGTTAAAAAAAAATCAATGAAAATAAAGACGTGCAATACGTATAGTAATAACGTAATGTGCATCGACCGAATGGATGATGTAACTTCAGTTTGATGTGTCTTCATCATATATTTTCCTACTTCTGACAATTTAACATTGCAATGATATTAATGAATGAAAAATATGATTTTGGATTGCCGCGCACACAGAAATCGTTTGGCTCTATCTGCAAGTCAAATGTTTATCTCTGAAGTGTTGGAATTGGAGCACAGAGTAGCAGAGGTGCATTTGTTATGTAAGTCATTTAAGTAAGCTTGGTCAACTTAGCTTTGCTTACGTAAGCTTTTGGTGACGGGACATTTTGACACGGTCAATATCGTCAGGAACGATGTTATCTTCAGACGATATTATCGTCCAACAAACAATATCGTTTTTTGAACGATACCATCGTTCAAAAAACGATATTCCTGACGATAGTGACCGTGTAGTGTTGTCACCTCTCCAAGTCTTTTGCTGGACCATTAAAAATTTGTCATAGAGGCCAAGCAAACATTTAAGAGTTCCCTAAGACCTAACAGTGAATGCAATGAAAGAACCCATAGGTAACCTCAATTGCACCGATGCATCGCTATGCCCAAACAATCCGTACGTCTTGTGCTAAGTGCTTAACAGCTCAAATCCAATTTGTTAGGAATTACAGAGATCATTTTACGTTTGTGTACAAATTAAGAATTCCATTCATTAATAACATTGTAGTCTAGTAATTGAGAAGACGAGCTTGGAACTCATGGAACCGTAAAACCTAGAAACGACTCTAATTGTCGCAATTCGCTATCAACTTTCTTTTATGGTGCAACAATGTCATAGGGAAACCTGTACGATCGTAAGCCAATAACATCCAGTACACTCCAGACGTAAGAGATTGTTTACCCGGTTTGTGTACACACATTTACCTAGTCAATGCACTCTCAGTATAGTCGTAGCAAAGTGTGTTTTTCTTGTTTTCGTTTGGAATTTATAGTTTTGTTGACTAATGATACGAATAGCGCCATATACTCTTTGCACACGTAATTTAGAGAATTGTGTTTATGTAATCCTACGAGATGCACGTCAACGTCTTCAATTTATCAACAAGCTACCATGAAAAAATGAAGAAATAAATTGTCGGAGAATGGCACATAAAATGACGAGAGAGAGGGAGAGAAAAAATGTGAATTCAGAATTCGTAATCTTATCTGCTCCATTCAGCTAAGCAACAATTTAATATCAATTTTCATATAAAATTAACTGTAAGTTTATTAGTTCTCCTTGACTTTATTTTCCATTTGAACGAAACAAAAACAAAATTAAAATTGAAGAAAAAAAAAGGTTTTTTTTTAATAAATGTGTATAATCATCATAATAACAATAACACTCCCAATAGCACAACGTGTGTTTTGATTCTACATTTTTGTTGAATGACTTACCATAGGCCGACTACTTATAGAAACACTTCCATTAACACATCTGCAAAATGTAGATGCATGACATGAGACCACTTCAATGGCGAATATTATGTTAGGTATAGTGTTATAGGTATATGGCAATAATGTGAGTGAATAATAGTCGTTACACTCTGAAACGCGTTCCCATAACACAATTTTGATTGAATTATACGGATTTATTTTTGTAAACAAACGAACAGACCATTTTAATGAAAGAGATTTTTTTTTCATTTTGCAATCTGATGTTGAGTGTGCGCTATATTCGGAGGAAATTGAATTTGGTTTGTTTTGATCGTTACGATTTTACTAAATCATTTCGTCAGAATTGGTTGCGGCTTCAAATCAAGATTAACTTACAATTTTGCGCCTAAGACCTGTTACTATCACGGTTTTATCATCCAATCTGATACGTCGATTGTTTTGCTGAAGATTTTACCAAAATCTATTACTTCATTTGTTTAGATATACTTGCTATAACAAGACCACACTAGTCAGAACATATTGTTGTTGTTATTATTGTTATTGTCATTGTTCTTGTCAGATGACTGGCCTTCCGTAAAATTCGAACTTTCCCGGTAATAATATTGAGATTTCCCGGTAAAGAATATTTATTTTCAATCTTACTGAAGCAACATGACTATGTAAATCCTTTTGATGGCTCCTGAGCACATATGGCATCATTTCATAATAATTTCATAATTTTTCGATAATACTGACAAACAATATGTGTCTTCATAACATCAAAGAGACATGAGCGGAGCGAGCGAAAAATTTGGATGAAGGAAAAATAGCGCGACTAGTAAATGTCCAGACATTTGAATTCAATTCTTTTGAAATGACTCGAGTACGAAGGAAAAAGTTTATAAAATCGATTACCGATCTAATGCCTGAAATCGAGAGCGAAGCGAGCTAATTTTTTTTAAAATTAGTATTGCAGTTCAATGACAGGGCTTTCTTCTGTTTTCCTACAAAAGATCTCGATTCACGTCTGGTTGTATACTCACGTGTTATCATCTAATCATTTTAATTCCTGTTCACTTCCTGCGCTATTTTTACGATTTTCTAGTTTTCCAATCAGTTTTCTCGATCTCGATTGCAAGGACCGATTTTCCGTTTTTTGGTAATTTCCCGATTTCTAGTTATTTCTAGATTTCAGTCCATTTATTGATCTCTAGTCATTTTCCCGTTTCCTTTCCCTGGTTACCAAGGATACCCATTGCTTACATCAACGTTACTCGACTTCAAACACGAGTGATGATTCTGAGAAGCTATGGGTACATTTCGGTCCGGATTCTAAATCACGAATAAAGAAAACAATTCTAGGACGTCTAGATCATGAGCTATTCCCGTTTAAGTTAAATGGAAATTTCATTCATGATCGTGAAACGAAACTATTTAACTTAAAATTGGAATGGCTCATGATCCTAACGACCTACAATGATTTTCTTCGTGATCTATAGATTCACGACTGCATTCTATGTATAGATTTTCGGATTCATGGTTAATATATGAAATCACCATTTGCAATCATTCGTGAAATCTGGACTAATAACACCTGGGATACCAATCTAATGATCAATGTTATTTTCCACTGTTTTTTTTACAATCACTTGTGCCGACTTGTATTTCCTCGTTACACGGGATGGGCAAGCAATATAGCGCTCATAATACAAAAAGAATTGAGTTGTGTAATTGGTTTGATTTTGCACAGCTAGAAAAAAACCGATTTGCAGGTGTCTCCAATTAATAATTTTTTTTTACAATTACTTTTGCTGACTTCAATGAATTGATCGTTCATTAAGCTATGAGAGTATATTATATCATCCATCGGCATACAAAAAAAAACGAAATCCAACAATAATAGCAGCAACAAAAAACAATACAAAAATATGGACATCCAACCGAAAATCTAACTCTTGCGTACGTGTTTCTTGTTTAACTTTATAAAGCAGCTTTTGGGTTTCTTGAACCATACACATTTTGTTGGGTTCAATTACCGGAAATGCCCGTTCAACCGTTCAAGGTTATAAAATGCTAAAAGAATATTTCCAAACATTCTTGGTTCTGAACGTGTGTCGACAATATAAAAACAAAGCTCATCGTGATTGTGTCTCTTTTTAATGCGAAATATTTTTGGCTGTGGCCACCACAGTATTATATATACATTGTCCGGTTCGAATGGTACGAAACTTTCGTTCGAACATTGAATATTTATGAGAGATTGACGTATATGTTCGTATTGATTAGAATGAATGATTTCAATCAAAAAAAATATTTTTTTTATGTTTTAAATTGTTGAAACATGCTAAAGGTTCCCAGCTGAATTTTTAATCATTCAATTTTTCTTTAACGTTTTGGCCTGAGTTTTTTTGACTTGGTCTTGCTAGTCGAGATTTAACCAATCGAATTATCTGACTAGTTTTTCACACTTTAACTTTATCCAAGTAAGTGTATCAGTAAAAAACGATTCTATCGTTCAAAAAACGATATTGGCGATATTGACTGTGTAGAAATGTCGCCTCTCCAATTTCTTGCGTGATATCTGTTTTTGTCATCTGATTCGACTAGTATGTACGCACGTTACGTACAAACAATGCATTTATGCTGGAAGTAGACAGAACTTAAACTTATGCGATTCATGTGTGGCTTAATGGTCATTTCAATTCTAACGCACTTACTGCAGCACCTACCATTTTTATTATTTCTTTCCAAATTGACTTTCGGATTTCCCGTTTCCGCGTCCGTTTCCTCACTTTGTTTTAGAAAATGGAATGTAAATAAACAACTCATATGAATCACTAGAAACGAAACGCATTCGTTTGGAAAGTGTAAATGAAATTGTAATGCAGATAACAGTTCTAAACTAAAAAGTACAACAGGACCATGTTGATTTGAATACAACCGCCTCAATAGTGTGGTAAACATTTCCGAAAAAAAACTTTGTTTTTATCTTGGGGATTTTCCGTAGTTTCGCGATCAAACAAACAGTCATGGTTGGACGTTTCATTATTTAATTTATTTCAACTTCATCAGCATCACAAAAAACAGAACAAACGTGATAAAATGCACAATAGTTTGTAAATAGATCGAGACGATATTCAAATTATTCTTTTTGTAAAATCCGCTTTTGGAATGTATTTAGGTCTGTGTTTGTGATGCTGATGATGTTTAAGTAAATGATCGGAAGCAACAATATATTGTTTTTGTATCGATGATGTAACCGAAAAATCGTGAAAAAAATGTTCATCCAAAATTCAACGAAGATCTTAGAAAATATGGTTTCCAGATAACCCGATCACAAATCCTTGATTATTATGAAAATGTTCAAGAGTCGAAAAAAAACCATCAAATTCTTACTATTGAATTCAACTGTGTATCGGGAAACAATAATTTTACATGTAAACGCCAATTTTATCGGTAAATGTCAATTTTACGGGTAAACGTCAATTTTACCAGTAAACGTCAATTTTACTGGTAAAAGTCAATTTTACTGGTAAACGTCAATTTTACTGGTAAACATCAATTTTACTAGTAAACGTCAATTTTACCGTCAATCCGCAATTTTACCAGTAAACGTCAATTTTACCGATAGACGTCAATTTTACCAATAAACGTCAATTTTACCAGTAAACGTCAATTTTACCAGTAAACGTCAATTTTACTAGTAAATGTCAATTTTACGGGTAAACGTCAATTTTACCAGTAAATGTTAAATTTACCGGTAAACGTCAATTTTACCAGTAAATGTTAAATTTACCGGTAAACGTCAATTTTACCAGTAAATGTTAAATTTACCGGTAAACGTCAATTTTACCGGTAAACGTCAATTTTATCGGTAAACGTCAATTTTACCGGTAAACGTCAATTTTACCTGTAAACGTCAATTTTACCTGTAAACGTCAATTTTCGAGGTAAACGTTAATTTTCGAGGTAAACGTTAATTTTACCGTTAAACGTCAGTTTATAATATGATATCTCTCAGTTCAAATCAGTACGTATCACTTGTGTAATATTTCGTTATATTATTTTCTGCGAAAAATCGGGAGTATGGCGAAGTAATTAGTGGTTTGAGAAACGTCCAATGAATATCAATAGTTACACACACGGAATTTTGAAAACCGACACATTCTGTGTTTTGTGGTTTATTGATTTTTTGTGAATTTTGCATGCATTTTTATATGGGGAAATCAAAAACTCAAGTAAAACACAGAAACATAAAATGTGTCGGTTTTCAAAATTCCGTGTGTGTATGTTAATCGTAAGCCTGTGTTTGTGTTGCAGTTGATGTAACAATGTAGGAATGCAAAACAGCGCCCTAATTGCACCTAATAATAACAAATTTGTTGCAACATCTTCCAATTTGATATTAAAATTAAAATTTGAAATTAAAATGATTAAATTATTGCATTCATCCACGATAAACGTCCTAAATAAATGTATCCAATAACAAATCGGTTCGCATACTCAAAACTGTATTTATACAGAGACGAGGGACGAGAGACGTGTAGCATTGAACAGTTTCATTTGTTTACATTCATTATTTTAATTGAAACATAAGCACAACAAACATAAACTTTACAAGCATATGCGCGCGCTATATACGCATTGATATGTGTGTGGAAATTCAAAATTTATTGTGAGCTAGATAAAACTGTGTCATTTTTTCTTTTATATCCACATGATCACGGATAATTGAATGATTAAATATGAAAATTATTTAATTGTAGGTCGTTGAGGCTAATGCAATAATGTTGTAAAGAAATGTGGAAAAATACAGAGTCACAGGTACAATAACAAAAAAAAGCAAACGTTGATGCCGTTCGACCATTCCGAACCATGACGATGATTGGTTACAGAGTTTACGCTTTTTCATATTACTGATTTATTTAATATTATTCCAAAACCCTGAAAAGAGTAGTAAGAGACGCAAGTTGTATAGAAAACAACTGATATAGGTGACACATTCTCCGCCTGCACTCAAAGACACTCGAAAAGAAGAAGAATATAATCTAAAGTTTACACAGGGACTAGTGTCAAATTGGATAGGAAAACAAAAGCAATTCAATGAATTCGGTACACAAAATAATAAAGTCTAAGGAAAAAATGGAAATTTTATTACCAAACCGAATATAAATTTTATAATTAAAGTTGCTATTGCTATGAACACCACAACGTCAAAATGTCTCAATTTTTTGGCTATCACTTCATTATCAACGAATTTCCTGATAATATCGCCTTGTTTCTGAATCAATTTGTTACCTTCTGATGACATATTATGCTCTACATGAGGACCATCTACCGTGTCTGCACCGAGTTTTTCGCCAAGTCCGTTCGAAAGTTCTCGTAGCACGATCGCCTGATTGTCTAGAAATTTTAACTACTTTTATTAGGTGGTGAAAGAATCAAGTAGCCTTTGGAATTTACATGTCAATCAAAATGTAGAATAGTGTTTCTAGAATACAAAGAAATAAGGTGTGAATTTGACACAGAGAGCCGAGAGTTTGTTTGCTACAGAAAGTGTTGATATTACACACTTGTCACGAAGAAGTCTAGGCTTGGCGAGACTGATAGTGATAGTGACTCTATTTTATTACATAAGCGAAAACGAGACAACAACATAGACCAGAAGTGTAATTTTAGAATTATTCTTCTAGTTAAGTAATTTTGACATCCGAACACCGCGCGTATGTGGTAATAAATTTGAAGTGATCGCTCAATTTCTTCATTCAAATTTCCGAAATTTTCAGAACTCTTTTGTTCAGATGCTTCAGACATAAGCATATGATAACGTTCTTTCCATAGCTGTTGAATTTATCATGAAATCATCAAAATAGTCTTTTAAATTGTTAAAAATTCGAGTTGTATTTGTGAGTTGAGAGAGTATTGGAACATGAGAATGAGGGTTATTTGAACCGAGGTTCATAAGCGCATTCGAATGTTACAGTACTATCGAAGCTTCCAAATGCACCTCGAATTTTCAATAATCTTTACTTTACTAGTGAGGTAATGTAGCCTTTCCCTCACTAGTGAAGACCCTTTCCCTCGCTCGTAAAGTAAAACGCCATACTTTACACGTGAAGTAATGTACTATTGCTTTACTAGGGAGGTAATATAGTCGTTCCCTCCCTACCCTAGGGCTTTACTTTTCATCTTCTAATCCCTAGTCATGTAATAGTATTTTACATGCTACATGCGTCGAAAACCGTACTTTTCAAGTTTCAAGCACTTCTTTCGACGTCCTTAGCATGTAAAATCCATTACATAACTCGGGATAAAAAGTGAAAAGTCTCGTTTTCGTGTGTTTAATGACCTCGGCTTCGCCTCTGATCAACAAAATTCACACGAAAACTCTACTTTTCATCTTTTTATCCCTAGTCATGTAATAGTACATTACTATGCAAGGGAAGTAAAGTGATATCTCGTATCCAGATGAGTAAAAGTAACCGAGGGCTTTAGCCCGAGGTACATTTACTCATCGTGATACGAGATATCACTTTATTTTCCGTGTGTAGTATAACGTTTTCCTATGCGAGTGATGTAAAGGCTATTGCCTATACATGTAACAGCCTTATTACATGCACCAGCATAGGAAAATACTATTACATTTTACATATTGACAAAAAAAAACATAAAATAGATTGTGGATTTGAGCACTATTTCACAGGACTCTCAATGATTGACGCTGCATGCAAGTCAGTCACATCTATCACTTCACCGAACAATGTTTTCAAGGACAATGTGATTGAAAATTAAATTTCCTAACAAATGATTTTGATTTTTAAATTTCGTATCTCAAAAGACCGACTCGAAGGCATTGCCATCGCTGATTTTTGCGGTAGTGACGATAACAATTTTCACAATCTATTATGTCCATCAATTCAATTACACACCAAAGTAATTTAAACAACATGGCTACACGGCTATATCAAGAGACAAGTTGCTCAATTTACTAATGCTTGTTTTCCACTTACCAAAAATGTACTTCGTATGAGAGACAAAATTGATTTTTTTCAATTTTTGCTTTGTTTATTTGACAGCTTGCTCTCTCACGGAGTACTTTTTGTTGACCATACTTAAGGCTTCTGCATATGATCAATTTGTATCATGCACGTAGTCAAATATTTAAGTTGTTTTCTCTGGGTCAACAATATCCGTTCTTGATTAAACTAGGGTTTAAATTTTCGTTCGTTTCAACCCTGGGATTGTTATTTTTCTTTTCATTTTATGTTGCAACAATGATTGTGTTCGTTGATGAAATGAATGAATAAAATTTTGGTAGAATTTTGATACCATCACTTGAACATTTTTATTGCATTTTTGTATGAACACTTGAAAATTAATTTAAGACATGATTACCTAAAGCCACGGTAACAGAAATCAAAACACAAACGACGATCAGCCTCATTGTTTTGGTGGTTCCATTAGTCCACTTCCATCAGTGGTAACGCAATGACTGATTTTCGAAATAACAAAATGTCAATGAACTCCAAGCAAACGTCTGGTATGTTTGCGAATTTGGTAGAACCGGTATTTACAGTCGATAGCTTTTTTTTGAAAGACCACTACCGAAATTTTAAATAAGTCACTGAAGCAAATGGATCGATGATCATTGAATGGTTTTCAGGTACAGAATAAAAGTTAATTAAAAAACAAAATTGTTCATTTCACTAAGTTACATCATTTTTACTAAAATACAAGATGGCGACCGGCGGTCATTTTGTTAGGACACTGTAAACAGTACTACAGTGTGGCGGGCGTCATAACCTTTCAAACAAAACATAAATTACAAAAATCGGCCGACATTTACTTGAAAAATTGTTGAAAAACACTGCGTTCACTCGTCTTGTCTCTAGGTCACTCCTAACTTCCGATCCAGCGATCCGATTTTGCCAAATACTTCAAAGTCGCTGAGTAAGGGGAAACCGTTAGTGCAGCTCAACTGCCAATTCTGTAAATTATTTTGATTTTTTTTGTTTTGTAGTAGCAGACTTGCGTCACGCCGTGCGCTCATGATTCAACAAATTATTGAATATCCCAGTCAGATCGCATAAATTTTTGATCTCATTTATTATTCCGACTTATTCTTCTGTCTGTGTGGCTATAAACCTTAAGCTCAAGGATACGTAATTGGACATCCAAACTACCCAAAATTTTCAATTTTCAAACTGCGTGCCAATTTTGCATCGACATTCATCAAATAGATTCATTAATACATCACAATAATGCTTAATTGTTTAACCAAACGCCGTTGGTTTTTTGTTTACCTTGACACAGTGTAAGCCTGTAACATCTTACATGACTGTGCAAAACAATTCAATGAATAGAACAATCTACGGAAAAAAGCATGTAGGCGAGAACATACACCGAAAATTTACGGTACAATAACAATAGTAATGGGATTGTGGTTTGTACACCTGAGTCATACCTTTAGATTTTCACTTTGTTTACGATGTGTATTAGTCATTGATGTTTTTGAAAACAGAAAAAAATGTTTTTGTTGACGATTGAATGTATTGAATTGTGTTCGATTCGATCCTTTAGTATTCATACACACAGAGAGCGAGAGAGAGAGAGAGAGGTGTAATTAAATTGTTGCTACCTATTCTCGGAACGTGGAACGTTTTATCTTAATTACTGTTGCGGTTTTATATAAGTTGCTCGTTTTCGTTTTCTTTCTTTTTTATTTTAAACTATGCGCAATATAAAATCCTTGAATCTAATCTATAAATATTCGACTGAATTCATAACGATTGTGCTGTTTACTAAAGCTAATAAACATTTCGGCATATGTATTACGATAACAAAATAAATTTACTCAAAGAAAACGCTTATCTGCACACGTCTATTAAATATGTAGGAAAAAACCGAAATGAAAAAAAAAAATTGGTTGCGGATGAGTGTGTTACACATCGAAATACAAGATAAAATGAAATTTCTGCGTTTTTTATTCGGTATAAAGGTAATCGATTTGAAATTTGTAGTATTCCATTGAAATTGGAATCAATCAGGGTCATTCGGTGGAGTCATAAGACAGGAGGTGCGGGAAAGCAGGAAAAGTGGGAAAATATGCAGTTTTGCTTGCTTAATCGCAAATAGCTACTGGTGTATGTACAAATCCGGGTTTCTTAAAAACTGAAATATTCTGACTCGTCTCGTCAATACCTAACAAGTTAGGTGAGCAATCAAAACATAGGGAAACAACGCAAAATTCGTAATTTTTGTTTATTTTGGGTGTCAAAAGTTCGGCGTGTTTGCCAGACTGGCAATGCCAGTTTCCCGTTGGAAAACAGCGGGAAACCGGCAAATACGCCGACTGTTTTGAGATCCAAAACAAACAAAAATTATAAGTTTCACGTTGTCTACCACTGTTTTTCCGTGTCCACTTAACTTTCTAGCGTATAGACATTGTCCCGACTTAACGGGAAGTGCTCCAAAACAGCGACAGAACAGTCTCTTTGTTTTGCTTTGTTTTGCCTGTCTTTCACTAGTTTTTCAAGTCAAATCAAAGGTATTGATGCAACGAAACATAATATTCAATTTTTAAGAAAATTGGGTTTGTACATACAACAGTGGCTATTTGCGAGAAAGCAAGTAAAATTGCATATTTTCCTACTTTACTGTTTTCCCGCACCTCACAGCAACGAAAAAAAAGTATTCAAAATTTTGTGATAGTGAATCTAAGACGGGTTTTAGAATGCACGTGGTTAAAACCACTTCAAATCTAAAATCGGAGTCACTGATATCCTCGCCTGATATCTCATACGGCTGTTCAATTTAAATATATATTACGTAAGAGGGAAGGAAATTCGCAGAAAGTTTATTTATGGAAATCGTTCGTCTTTACACTTTCGTCGTCGATTATAAAAACCCTTCGGTTGGTTGGTTGGTATGGTATTCATGTCGTCAACCTTTTCTGTTGACAATTTCTGCATGTTAATGGATTCTTAATAGCTTTTTACTGTTAAGATATATATTTGCATGTTTGATGAAAGTTATCTCTAATTTGATTGATGCCTTTGAACATTTACTGCTAAGCTAATCGTTTAACGGAAATACGGTTGGTTTGGTGATGGTATTCACTAATTGAAGTCTGAAAAGTTGATGGAAACCATTAATGTACCAATAATGCCAGAATGAGAAGTCGATTTAGTCTCGTTATTTGACAGTAACGCAGTAATTGGGACATTTCATGATGTGACATAATAAGCGTGTAATGAGGGTAGGTCGTCTGGATAAAAAATTCGAATAAATCTATTATTAGAGCTTCACAATTTGGGTAAAGTCGGAGCTTTATAATTTAATCGATTCTACTTATTTAATTCATTTTTAAATAATTGTAGTTTTCGAAGAAATCATTTCGAAAACATTACAGTATAAAAGCTTGGACACGTGCATTTGAACGGATTACCCGCAGGTATACCGCGAGTAAACAGCTCTAATGCGCATGTGTAAGCTTTTATACTGTAATGTTTTCGAAATGATTTCTTGAAAAACTACAATTATTTAAAAATGAACAGAATCGATCAAATCATAATGCTTCGACTTTAGTTGCAGCGTTTTTGATGGCTGTAACGATGAATGACTCGTATGACGTAACCCAAATAAGATGCATATCTCTAGCCTACATTAAGGCAAGATGTCAACTATGCGCCTAACTTTCATCAGAGAGTATTTGCAATCTTCGGAGGCTTGGTTCAGAAGTCACGTTAAGCCGGTGGTTCAGACTGCGCTTGATATTGGCCGTAAAAAGGCTGTTAATTATGTCTCAAATCAAACAACAATTTCCACGAGAGTCACTATCCATCGAGAGTGATCGCTGCACGAGACTTATGATTTTTCGATAGTTGTACCTTCTCGAGTACTATGTGGGCTCCTAAATAACTATAGGATAGTTATGTGGCCTCAAGAGTAACAAATTTCTCAGAGATGACTACAACAACACCAAATGTCAAATGTTTTTGCTATGACAACTCTAAATTTCATTCACAAAATTGAATTTTTTCAACGTATCTTTCCAGTACATCAACTCAGCACATCAAGAATTCGATATAGACACTATCGATGCAGTGTAAACTTTGTGTTGTAGGGCAAATTTCGCATTTCGGTAACACTTTATTAATGGAAAATTGTAAAATCTCGCGTAGGAATTCAGCACTAGAAACCATGTATGCGTCGTTGTACCACATACAAAGTAACGAGTGACTTTACACAACGACGTATGCAATATTTACACAACTTACACAACAGCGATAGTGTTTACATCTAATTCTTGTATTTCTGAATTGCTGTATTGGAGAGTCACTGGAAAGATAATTGAAAAAACTCAATTTGGACGATGTGAAATTGACAGTTCATCTGATTTTGTGAATGAAACTTTAGAGCAGAAAGATTTGACACTTGGTGTTGCTGTGGCGAATATTTTCGCGTATGTCGTTGTCTGTAGTGCCAGTAAGTAAATATTGATTAAAATTCAATTCATGCCTCATTCATCCAACAATTTAATTTATTCTGTAAAAAAAAGTCTGGTGCACGTTCGTGTACTGCTGAAGGAGATCGGTCGATTTATTAACTTGCTTCAAAACGAATAAACAAAATCTGATTCTACTCAAATGTGCTCTACAAATTAACAGCAGTGCCAATTCGTTACAGCACGATCATAATTTAAAAGAGAAAAATTTTCCTCTAAGGCTTCCAACAATTTAACTACATTTCAATTGGCACAGAAATGTATACAACAAAATTAACGAAAATTTACTTGATCTCAATACAACAATATTTTCACGAAACGGACAATCGTAAACTATGTATCTACTAAGTAGTAATTTGGTGCAGTAAACACTACAATAAATCCACCAACAATGTAGTTAACATGATTTGCGTTTAACAATGTTGGCGATTTGCGTTTCGAATGCGTCGTTAAATGTCGTTCAAATAAATAAACAAATTCGACCCATTCATTAATATCAATTCCGAGCGAGTGTGAATTTTATACGCAAATAAACATTGAGGAATTTCGTGTAAACTTGTATTGAATACTGTTGACTCAGTCAGTCAGGTTAAAGTGTTTTAAATTCCATCGATATTCAATTATAATTAACAATATCAATATAATATTAATCATCTATTTGTATGGAAAACACATGCCATTTTAAGCGCTCTCTATCTCTATCCTAATCTTGACAAAGATAATGATATGCCCGATAATATTATACAATTTACATAGTCGACCATATCAACAACACATCACACATGTGTGTATAGTATACCTAACTTTATTATTGTTTATTATTTACGATTCATTTTGTGCTCTACGTGACTATATCTTACGATATTTATTCTATTTAATTCAAGTTTGATCATACTTTTATTTTGAGCGCTATTATTGTCGTCTGCATCGTAATTATGACTTGCTGAAAAAAGAGAGCAATTTATCGGAATGGTTGTGTGAATGTTATGTGCTGCGCGTGGTGAACTTTTTTATTTTACAACATTTTTTTTGGGTCTTTCATTAAATCGATACCAGTATTCGAAACCAGACTAATAGAGCACGTTAGCGCATACAAATTTAGAAAACGTTTTTCGAATTTGTTAACTAATGTTAGATTGTTAAAATACAAAACTTTCCTCGCTTTTCGAGGGTGTTTTTCACGCGATAAAACAACACTTCCCACTGTTACCGAGTTAAACGCATAATTTTTGACAGCTAAAGCACCCATAGTTTCATTTACGGCGATAAAATTGCTATTTTCCTACCTGTGATGTGGAAAAAATTAGAAGGTTTTTGTCATTAAATCTGTTACTTCTTCTGTTTTAAGTTTCGGCTAGTGTTTGATGAAAAATCGCATTTGAGAAAATCTTTTACTTCATTCGTTTTATCGTAAATTTTCCTATGTAATACCACGTCAATCAAGGCTCAGCTTTTATTTTTTGTCGTCGGTAATAGCAGATGATAATGTCGACAAAAGATTTGGAATTTTTTCGATCGGTAATCGATCAATAATGTTAAAGCGACTTGACTTTTAGAAGAAAAATGAAACAAAAATTCTTGTGTATTAAGTCGAATTTTGTTCTACACAATGGTATTTAGCAGGAAATGGTTTAATAGATTCTTGTGATTTTAATGATTCATTAATTCCCGTCCAACGATGGATGTTCACCCTGCCGATGAATCAGCGCCATATACCTCTACCAACCCTCTAAACTCTGCATGTCTTTCTTTAAAATATTGTTCAAAAATCTTATCATAAAACTAAACCTTAGTCTGTTTTTCAGTGATTTTTTGTTTATTTACTGCGGTTTTCTTAACACAACAGGTAAAGAACGCTTTCCTCTTCAAGAACTTTTTTTAAAGACTGTTCAACGCATTCGATATCGTGTTGTTTTTAAATCGTCAAGCTCTGCAATAGACCTAGGGCCAGGGCCATCTATGCAAAATTATTAGAGGTCGAAGGCACATTATTGGGAATTTTATTTTATTGTTTTTTCGAAAATTTACCGATTACAGGCGAGGAAAAATAAGAAGCTACAATTACAATCTAATTCTCCTTATTCAATCCACATACATTACCAATGTTACGTCATTTACGTATTATTTAACGTGAATATCATGTGTCGATTGAATAATATCTCAATCGGCTTTCATTCGTTGAAAATGTGACTTGTTTATTATCTCGCACTGTATGACACTGAATTTGCGTTTGTCGGTAAACTTAGGCATAGTTTGACAATCTTTAGTAATTTCAGTAGACCAAATTTCCAACAGAAAAGGCCCTGATCAAAAGTATCGAAATTAAATTAACCGACAAGATCTGCACCACACAGTACATTTTTCCGTCTGCTCGTGTTTTTAACTACAAGGCGTCTGCTGCAATAAACACTGAATAAATATTGAAGTCTGTTGCATCAAAATTTTAATTTAAAATGAAACGAGAATTTCGTTTCGCATAAAATTCAGCAGCGGTATATACAGTGTCAAGGACGAAATAGATATTATTTTTCATTCACACATACGAAATCGTTTTTAGCCCCGTACGAAGTACTGGGGGCTTATAAGATTAATATGCCGTTTGTAACACGTCGAATTGGAAGCAGACAGTAAGGGCAAAGCATTTGGTTATGTTCATAGATGACGAATCCGCAATAAAAAAAATGTCCGTCCGTCCGTCCGTCCGTCCGTCCGTCCGTCCGTGACCCCTCTAGCTAGAGTAAATCACAACCTTTTTTCAAAATTCTTTTTTTCCCCGATTGGTATCGACAAAAGTAAGGTCAAGTTCGAAAATGGGCATGGTAGGGTCGGCCCTTCCAGAGCTAGGGCCCTATAGGTGTTTTTCAGTCTTTCGACGATATCTACCGAAATACGCACGCAACAGCTGCTTGTGATATATCAAATGAAAGGTATTGACGAGTAGAACAAAGTTGCTGAACATTGTTTTTGGGTAAGATGCAACGTGGGCTTGTTGGGAGGGCTCAAAGGTCGTTACTCGGCCATAAGTGTTTTTTGCACATAAATCGAGTAAATCTCATCCGATTGTGCTAGTTTTAGTTTTTTATGGAAGGTAATTGAATACCGAAAAGAACGTGGCGAAAAAAGTTTCAAATTTGGGCCCTTGGACTAAGGCCGCTACTCGGCCCTAAGTGTTTTTTGCACATAAATCGAGTAAATCTCATCCGATTTTGCTAGTTTTTGTTTCATTTGAGAGATAATTGAATGACGAATAGAATGATGGCAAAAAAAGTTTCAAATTTGGGCCCTTGGAATAAGGCCGCTACTCGGCCCTAAGTGTTTTTTGCACATAAATCGAGTAAATCTCATCCGATTTTGCTAGTTTTAGTTTTTTATGGAGTCTAATTGAATACCGAAAAGAACGTGGCGAAAAAAGTTTCAAATTTGGGCCCTTGGACTAAGGCCACTACTCGGCCCTAAGTGTTTTTTGCACATAAATCGAGTAAATCTCATCCGATTATGCTAGTTTTTGTTTCATTTGAGAGATAATTGAATGACGAATAGAATGATGGCAAAAAAAGTTTCAAATTTGGGCCCTTGGACTAAGGCCGCTACTCGGCCCTAAGTGTTTTTTGCACATAAATCGAGTAAATCTCATCCGATTTTGCTAGATTTAGTTTTTTATGGAGTCTAATTGAATACCGAAAAGAACGTGGCGAAAAAAGTTTCAAATTTGGGCCCTTGGACTAAGGCCGGTACTCGGCCCTAAGTGTTTTTTGCACATAAATCGAGTAAATCTCATCCGATTTTGCTAGTTTTTGTTTCATTTGAGAGATAATTGAATGACGAATAGAATGATGGCAAAAAAAGTTTCAAATTTGGGCCCTTGCACTAAGGCCGCTACTCGGCCCTAAGTGTTTTTTGCACATAAATCGAGTAAATCTCATCCGATTTTGCTAGATTTAGTTTTTTATGGAAGGTAATTGAATACCGAAAAGAACGTGGCGAAAAAGTTTCAAATTTGGGCCTTTGTACTAAGGCCACTACTTGGCCCTAAGTGTTTTTTGCACATAAATCGAGTAAATCTCATCCGATTTTGCTAGATTTAGTTTTTTATGGAAGGTAATTGAATACCGAAAAGAACGTGGCGAAAAAAGTTTCAAATTTGGGACCTTGGACTAAGGCCGCTACTCGGCGCTAAGTGCTTTTTGCACATAAATTGAGTAATCTCAACCGATTTTGCTAGTTTTTGTTTCATTTGAGAGGTAATTGAATACCCAATGGAAAGTTGGCAAAAAATTTTGGGTTTCTAAAATAATATCGTAAATTGTTGGTTTTATTTGAGAGGTACTTCGTACGGGCTTTCGTAATTGCGCTATGCGCAATTTTAAAAATGAACACTTTCAGTAAATTTGACCATGCCCAACTTGACTTGCATTTTGGTAACAGACGCATTAGAGGGTTGTAGACGTATTAGGGTTGCGGGCGTATTACGGCTACGGACGTAATAAGGTTACGGACGAAATAGGATTACGGGTCGTACGGGGCTAAGTCGCAGCAAACGCTCCGACTGTTCTGATGCCTTGTTTAATTTAATAACGAGACCATAGACGCGACGTTTAAAATGTGCTCTCGAGTGAATGTTTTAGCGGAATGGATTTTTAACGCTAAAAACTGCAAGAGTTTCTCATAAATAACAGGCCGGAAAACGTTTCATTTTCTTTGTACTCAAAAAATCAGTTTTGAACACAAAACTAATACTTTGTACACAGAAACCATGTTTTTTAACACAAAAATTTTGATTTTGTACAAAAAATGTAACTTTTGTTCACAAAAAACCATATTTTGTACAAAATAAATATTGATTTTTTACACCGAAACCGTGATATTGTACACAAAAAGCAATTTTCGTACACCGAAGAAACATTTTTGTTTACAAAATTTCGTAAAAGCTAGACATGACAGAATCAGTATTTTCCTTATCCAGAATATTAGGCATAAACCGTGTCTATAAAATCTATGTTTCTTGTGTATATTGCTTTTGTATGACTATGATTATTAATCATTGATTAAGGTATGATAAAGATGAAAAATAAGTATTTTGGTGTGAATTTATTGATCCAAGGCGCAGCAGAGGGTAAAAAACACAAGGAAAACTAGACTTTTCATTTTTATCCCCAGTTCTGTAATGGATTTTACATGCTAGCATTCGGTAAGCCCTTTTTTACAGTCACAAACAGTGATGTAAAGTACACTTTACCGCTCGCTGTCATGTAAATTTTTGCTGACATTTTGCGTACAAAATCATCATTTTCATACCTAGAACCCGTCCGATTTGAAAAATATTATTCGAACCACGGACTAAAAGTCTTTTTTAGCGCATTCAATTCGAGACCTCGCCTTCGGCTCTGTCTGGAAACCTCAAACACGCTAAAAAAGACTTTTAGTCCTAGGTACGAAATATACTATTTTGTGTACAAAAGACATTATATTCTGTGTAAAAAACTGCTTTTTATGGACAGAAGTCATTTTTTATGTACAAAATAAAATGAACCCTTAGAGGACTCGTAGGGCGCGGGTATCTATGCTATGCTGTCTTATTTGTTTACATGATAATATGATCTACCGAGTAACAATTTTTTTTCTTTCAAATTCTCATTACATTTTGCAAAGCTTTGCACGACTTTGATAGCTTCGACACCTAGAAACCAACGTAATGTTAGACTTACACGTTTTTGTTAGTATAGAAATGTCCTGTAGCAAATTGGATTTGGAAGAAATCCTCGAAAGTCAATGATTGCACTAAATATATTAGACGTAAAGGCACTTATACCACTCCCCAGACAGAATTGCCATAAACTAAACCGACTAATGACATCCTTTTGTACGTTTTTTTTGTATCAACAAGTAAAGGATTTGATGCGAGTAAAACTATGTTTTACGTGTTCCAACGTGTCTTAACAACCTTGGATATTCCAGGAAACATATTTTTTCGACCATTATTGTTGAGGCAGCAGCTGCATGACGCGTACCCATACAAAATAATGTAAAATATACCATTCCACTTATGATTTAAGTTTCTTTTTTCTATTTTATTTTCTTTACATCATCTTAAGTATATAATAGAGGTATACCTAACGCGACAAGACATTCTCATTCCATTTTGTACCCAGAATACAAAAAAAAAACTTGCGTCCTTTTCGGAAATATCCTCACCAGCATTATACACGTATAGAGTCATGCACACTCTTGTTATTTATATAGTCTGTATGTAAGTGTGTTATTCCATGTAATAGACGACCGTCTCAGTATATGGGGAGTAGGTTTTTATTTATTGTTATTTCGAAAGTAACCTTGAACGTAGAAACCCTCTGATGAATAAATTCTTCTTTTTTTTACAAGACGCAACTCCAAGAATATATGGCGTCACAGTTATGGAGATGTGTGATGTTCGCTCAGAGAGTCTGTGCCTCTGTGCGTATATTAATAATACGAAGACACGACAGTATTTATTTGCGGTTCGCCCTTTTTATTAGCATCACCCTCCGATGTAAAAAAAATGATTTCAAACTTTTTGCCAAAATAAGGGTGTGGTGAGTCTAATTTTTGACTTCAATTCGCCTAATGGTTTGATAATGACTAATGTGTGTTATTTACAACACCAACAGGCGTCATAAACGGTAATAAAACGAAAATTATGAGTCCAACAGTGAGTTGACGACAACAGCAGAGTTGTTGTTGTTGTTGGAGCATCAATTCAATCAATTTGGTTTCTGCATTTTGCCCTAAAAATATTTTTTAACCTTTCGTTTTGTATAAATAACATTGATAGCCAAAACATCAAAACAATTCTACCCATTCCCCTTATCTCCGGCCATAAAACCTATTTACATCCCTCGCTCAGCCTAGACATCTTCTTCAAATGGCACATAGAACGAGTCGAGTACATAACAACCATCACACGGAGCATTAATATCGATTTTAGATGTTTCTAGACTCTCGTTCCCAATATACAATTTCACCAAAATGTACATACATGAAAAATGTATACCGGGGAATTGTCGTTGTTGTTGTTGTTGTTGTTGGTGTGTTGTCTTCAGATCAAATTTTTGTTTTTGTTTCGTCGGATGGATCAGGTTTTGTTTACTCGAAAAATGTTTTGTTTTTGTTTTGCTCTGCACATTGTACGTATGTATTTTATAGCCACGGCGCAATCGTAACTCAATGTACGAGCGGCAATGAACCGATTCGGTCGAGTAAATGCTAGACGGAGACAAACGATCGGGAAAAAAACACACCTAAACTGTGTGTTTTGCTATGTACTTTGTACCTGATATGACGATGTGAGTGTTTTCTTGTCTTCCATATACACTTCATTTTATTGAAAAACACGATTTGTTTTGTATATGTTCTCAAACGTGTTATATATAATTGCCCGGAATTTGGTGTTTACCGATGTGAGCGAAGTACCCAAAACAACGGTTGTGTTTATAAATAATAATTTTCCATACAAATAAATACTTAAGTCGCTTCAAAAATATGGGAGGTGTATTTGGATATGCGGTGAATCAGAATGCCGTTGATTCACAAATTTCATAGAACCTACTAGACGATCATTTTACGTTCTGGTTATTTATCTTGTTATTGATCAAATTTCAATCTAACTCTCAAGTAAAATGACTGAAACTGCACGTTCATAGATAACTCTTTTATGAAAGCAGATATATGGTACAGATAGATGATATCAATCGTTCCGAGGTTAAAACTAGACATTGAACGACAGGTGTGATCGATTTCGAAGCTCTGTTTATCTTCTGACACTGTTATTACAACGGATCCAAAATAATTGATGGTTTGAAGGATCTCAGAGCAAAGTCTGACATTTAGTTCGGATTATTCGTAATGAGTTTCAGGCATGGCCAGAATGGCTACCTGATGGCCCATCACGCAATATTGATATTATCAATAGTTATTTGTTTACCGAGGAGAGATAATAGGAAATTCCAACATGAGTGATGTTTGCTATTTTCGTTCGAATCGAAATTTTATATTTTATATATTTTAACACGTTTTACATGCGTGTATGTTCTCTACGAAACGAAAACATCGGTTCATCATACCATTTTCGAAAACAAAAACAAAGTGACAGTCCGCGCGAGAAAAGTTTTATTTATTTACCTATCGAGGTGAGAAAATAAGGCAAAACCCAACGAGCGCCTTTGTTGTGAAAAACGTTGTGTTTAACTCAGGAAAAAGGGTTGAAATAGCATTTTTCGGGTGAATTGTCAAACAATACCCTCAAAATGCAATTTCCAACTTTTTCATCGTTGAACAAATAACTAATAATAGCTGGGCACGTAGCTGCATACAGAAAAAAAGTCAGCAGCCCATCGGATAATCATTTTTAAGTACTCGTAATTTCACCTAGTGAGGTCACACAAAATCAACTAGTTCCAGACAACAAATCGGAGTTACTTGTGGATGAAAAATGAGCTACACCTGTTCAAACAGGGGGTCTAGGTGCAAGGAATCTTGTACTTTTGATTCCTATACACTTATCCTATCTCTTCGCAGAAAGAAGACAGTTTTAATAGATCAATACAACAACAATTTGTCGCTGCCTTCACAGTGTGTCTTCAATATTTTATACATCTTCCACACCACTCGCCTCTTGAAGCACCACATAATGCGAATATTATTCGCATATTTTCCCTTCAAACGAAATTGTAAAACAAAATTACCGCCGAACCGTTTCTATTCGATAGTAATTTTACGTGCCATCGTAAATTTGTCACAAAACAAATCAACTTTGAGTACTTGCTGCCGACCAAAATATATTTTTTTATTATTCCGATTAGCCTCCCATATACACATCTATCTACACATTCTCTCCGTTTCAATTCAAATACAACCGACAACAAAATTTCCCCAAACAAACGAAAATCCTTCCACATCATCGAACTAATAAAATGAAATTCCCACACATCGGGTACGACCGGCCCGGGTACATTATATACTCGACGATGGTTTTTTTTTTACGCTAGTGTATAATAAACGACGAATCGAATTTTACTCAGTCGGCTAGTAACCATTCAATCGAAGAGACTCGTAGTACGTTCGCTCTGCTGTTTTTCGAGCAATACATAGATAAAATACAGTTGGAAGAAGAGAAGAGAAAAAAAGTTATTGAGTTGAAATAACTGTAACACAGCGCATTTATAAGACAGATTCGTTCAGAAAAAAGGAAAAGGAAGTCTACAATTTGCCGAACCACATTATACCAAAAAAAGTGATAAACACACTGTGAATTTAGTTGATAGTTTAGTGTTTTCGTTTTTAACAAGGAGAAAAATTTGAACTTTAAATTAAAAAAAAAAAACAAAAATATTTTTGTTTCCGGATCAACGGACTGACTCAGCACACACTATAAATATATAATACAGAGAAAACTGAAGAGTAATTGTATTTCGTTCGCCTGTGTATTGGAAAACGAAGAAGACATAACAAAAAACCCATCCACACAACACACTATATTGTCGTCGAGGTGGTACATACTATTATTGGATTTTTGGAGTCCAAGTCGTGTTTGTGCTTCATACAAAATATAATAATTGTGAAAACGCGCGCGTCAACATCAATTTTGATATACATTGATACGAATTGTACGAATGAATTTGTAAACAACGGCGAGTGTTTTTTTCTATACCAATACTATTGTGTCGTTCTGGGTGGCTAGCAATATTTAACTTCAGTGACGTTTGAAACTATATCAATTTGGTTGTGTTTGTTGGGTGTGTAACTTTTAACTTTACACTCATTGTTGCGACTGCTAAGAGGCTTATTGCTACGTACATATAATCAATCTACCTACCAGCACTTGTTCAAACAGTTTTATTGGTTTTTTCTCCATCTACTGGTAAATCGACAGTAAACCACTGACGGTTCACATCATCTATACTAAACAACATACATTTCACACCACCAACGTTCCGTAAAAATCAATAAAAATTGATAATCAACGAGAGAACGGTGCAAAACTAGCCACCATGCCCAGCAAACAAGCTAGCGATGTACTGGCCGTCGAGGAGCTGGTCCACGAGATAAAAGAAAATCTGCGACTGAAAGCGCGACCATCCCATTCGCATCGAAGCTCCCGGCCGTCACCGTATCACATACCGTGTCGATCGTGGAGTGAACCAGCTTGTGATAAACAGAATAAAAGTAAAAAAGAGGAACAAATTGATGATCCGTACGAATTGCTGCAGACTTTGTTGAAAAGTAATAATTTAGTGAAAGAAGCCGTCCGGCGGCTACAGCTGAACATTTCGCCGAAACAACGATATTTTTATGAAAGTGATGAAGAGTCTAGATCGCCGATTATACGAATGTGTCAGTTGGAACTGTAAAAAATTGTTACAAAGCCTGGAGCTTATATCCAGTTTTAGTTTTCTTTTATTATTTGAAAGAAATTTTGTTTTTTTTTCCTATAAATTTTAAAAAAATTTTGTGAGTGTGACAAATGGAGAACGAGATGATAAATGAAGAGTTTAGTTTCTTGTAATAACAACAACAAAATATTTTTTTTAATTAAAAAACCAACAAAAAACTAACTGTGTTGACATTCACGATTAAATTTTTGAAATCAATAATATCTAAAAAAAACAAACACAAATTTAAATTGATCTCAGATTTTCATAAGTAAATAAATAAGTAAAATTTAAAGAGAAACACACAATCGAATTACTAAATGAAAATAAATAAGTCGGTTCATTCAAGAAGATTTTTTGTTAACAACAACAACAAAACTGATGTCATGTTCGAGAGACGTAATGTGTAAGTATATGTTACGTATTACACACCAACAACAACAAAAAACGCGACAAAAATGGCTGCAACGAATACACGAGTATAGTGTTTGCAAACAGACAACCATCAATAACAAACAAAATGGCCGCCGAATGTGAAAACAAAAAAAGAAAAATTTATTTTTTTTTCCATTCTTTTTTTATTATTGCTTATAATTATGGAAAGTGGTTTTATGGTGAAGAAAATGATGGAAAATCGACTAATGTATATCGAGAAGCACACTCCGACCGTTTGTATATCGATTTCTTTGCATTATAAATTTCTGCAGCCTCGTTTTTTGAATCGAAATAAAATGACATCCACACATTCATATAACGTTCGTATATAAATTATACACAACTCGGCGAGTGTTATGCAAGCACTCGCTGGATTCTACACATATTTTCATTCAATAAAAAAGAATTGAAATTCGAATAATGAAAGATTGAGCTTTACTATAAAATTACAATTTTAAATATTGAATGAATTTATAAAACCGAAATCAAGTGAAATATAAATGAAAAAAAAAACGAAACAAAACAAAATGTTATTCCCTCGAATGAATGATTATCTATAATTTAATGCTAAACAAAAAAAATAGTACATTGAATGACAAGGGGCGAAAGTAAAAAAATTCAACCGTGTGCGAGAGTTGGAGCCCGCGCCGAAGGCAAGGGCTCTAATCGCACAGGTTGAATTTTTTTACTTTTGGCCCGAGTCGTTCATACTATTTTTTTTGATACCAACATTGAAAATTGATACGTATCGCAAACATCGCAACAAAATGTTGAAATAAAAAGGCATTTAGCCAGAAAATGCGGGGGTCCAGGGGGCGGCAGCCCCCTGGTATATGAAAAATTTAATAATTAAGCCATCACAACAATAACACACACAAAAATTAAGATATAACTAACAAATCATTCAGTAACAAAAAGTATCAACTTTGTATGCTAATTTCAATAAGAACACTGGCGCACAGTGTTTTACAATTTTGATCAAAGTATTCTGCATAATATGAGCGGATTTTGTTGACAACTCGACTCATTTCTCTCATTTTCTGTGACGTCAGTCACTTTCGCTGTTCGTTCAGTTGCGTTCGCTCTTCGTTAAGTACTTTCTCCCCGTGGGATGCATTTTTTTACTTTCGCCCCTCATATGCGGGGCGAAAGTATCATTTTTCAATGTTGGTATCAAAAAAAAACATTTTGCTTTAATTCCAATTACAATATTTTGATTAATTTCCATTTATTTATTCTGTAATTGTTTTCGAATTATAAATATTGGGAAAACAAAGTGACTTGTATGCATCGACCGTATTCAGTACGACATGTTTTGTTCCAGCAATCAGAAAATATTGATTTGGGGGGAAAATTGGGAGAGTGGGCTTTGAACGGGTTTGGTGCTATTAATTATTTGGAGAAAATTAGACAAAATTATAAGAAATTGACGAAGACGGCAAAAAATTAGCAAAAAATTAGTGGAACCGGAAGTTGCGTACGATGCATACATACTTTTTCCGTTGTGTGGCCTGGATAACTACTCGAGAAAGAGTTGTCATTCGTGTTTCTGATCAAGCTAGTCTCATTTTTCGCATTAAATGTTTTAATTGTTGATTTCAGTTGCTTACAAAGCAAATTAACTCGTAGGTGTTGTGAGATATACGTATATTGTGCAGAGTGCATGTTTTTCCACCGTACCAGGGCTTATTATTTAAAAAATAAAAAATCCGAAAATTTGTAAGAAATTTTCGGAAATTTTAAGGTTTTTGGGAAATTTTAGGACTTTGTAAGAGTTTTTAGAAATTTTTCGGAATTTCTCGGAATTATTTTAGGAATTTTCAAGAATTAGAATTAGAAAAAAATTCCTGAAATCTCCTTAACTTAAAACCTTTCAGGAATTTTTAAGAATTTTTGAAAATTCTTTCCTTAAAATTCTTAATTTCAGAAGTTCTCAGAATTTAAGAATTCAAATCCCGAATAATAAAACCACCCCCACATGCCCCAATTAGTCAACTGCATTTTAATATATTTGAATCAAAATTTATCAACATTGTCATATTTTTTACAGAGATTCAGTTTCTGCTACACGCTTCCACTGATAAATTGATTCAATTCCGAACGTTACCTCGCAATCAATGACCGAATTTACATTTATGAATCCCGACCTCTTGACTATTTATATCATCGAGAGTGTTCTTATCAGTTTTACGAAGTCTGAGAACTGTGTGCAGTTTAAGCGAACAAGTTTATCGGTGAATCAATATCAATATTTACAAAATGAATTCAAAATTGTGAGCCTGGCTCGAAACGATACTGGCGGCGGTTTGAATTTATTTTGTAAATAAAAAGTTTACCTCAGTCTTAGAATTATGGATTCAGTGGTCATAGAGACTGTTTCGGACTGGAAGAGAGTTGATGGCGATTAACTTTTAATCACTTAATATCGGACAGCGACGATAGTCGCGACATATCTTTCGAGAGTTAATCATTATAGTCATATCATAGATACTGAGGAACGGACACAACATTATATTGCATGATTAGAACAATCACTCAATAAATAAATGGAAATTGGAAAGTCAAAAGTAAACTTTAATTTTTCTTAGAAATGCATTGCCAATGCAATCCTATTATGTTTTAAAAAAATGAAATAAAATTAAATTAAGATTTTCGATTCATACAACATGAAACATATGAAATTCTACGCTTATAATTATTAAAATTATGTTAAAATTAAGCAACAAAAAAATTTCCTTGATTTTTCCTTTTATAGACAAATTTAGTTTTACGAAGCAAAGTTCTCAGTTTAAAAAAAACGAACGACAGGCGATCGTTGATGTAGTAGGACGAAAACAATACTTATTTGTTTACCGAGGTGAGAAAATAAGAAGTTTCGCTCGAGTTGGAATTTCCTATTTTCTTTCAGGGGTGAACGCAATGTTTTTTCATGCGTGCATGTTGTGTTTTGGTGTTTTTCTCCACGAAACGAAAACATCGATTCGCCATACCATTTTCGAAAACATAAACAAAGTGACAGTTCGAATGCGAAAAGTTCTATTTTCTCCCCACGGGAGAGTAAGCTCACTTTTCCTTACTAGAAATGTCATTCGACCAGTCATTCGTCAAGAAAACACAATTTTCTCATGGCTTATCGGGGGGAGAAAATAAGGTAAACCACAACGTGCACACGAAAAAGTTTTGATTTCTTGGATGTTTTCAATTTTGAAAGTTGAATATTGTAAGCACCAACTGAAAATTCGCTCAGTGGTGAAAAATTTCGTTATTCGTATACGAGCGAATAATTACGGTATGATGAGCGAAGCGCGGTATTAAAATCCAACACCAAATGGAATTTAGATTTGTACATAAAATGACAAAACGTTTGACGGTAATGTTTGTTTTGCTTTGAGAAACTGTAAATTGAAGTGAAATACGATTCGATTGCTGATCCATCACTGAATAAAAAACGAATATAATTTGGCACTGAAACGAATAAGTTTGAAAATTAAAAGAAACTCGAGTAATCGAGTGAGTTCAAATGTTTCTTTTTTTATGGAAAATTAAACAAGAGTGAAAACTGTAAAAGTCTAATTACCATTTTTGAAGCCGAATAAATTATTCTAAATCGAAAAATGGTTTATTATGGCTGAACAATAAAAAATAAAAATTCATTCGAATTATACCGTTGTGGACGATCCATAACATCCAGCAATGAGTTAGCTGTAAAATAATTTACTTTTTTTTGGATTTCTCTATTTCGGAACAACCGATGGACAAACGTTTCGCGTACATTTTTTTTATGTTTTTAATAAATATTCCAATCATAGTTTCGCTTTGTGTTTGACGGTACGGTATCTGAATATTTATGTATCTGCTTTGATATATCTAACTAAAAAGAAGAAAAAAAGATAAAGAAAAACTAACTAAACTGAAAATATACAATTTCAACAATAATAATGTTCCTTTGTACCTTTAAAGAAAGAGAAGATGAAGATGAAGAAGATGAAAAATTATCAAACAAACTACTTACTTGTTAAAATAGCTTCTTGATTATAAAAGAAGAAAAAGGAAAAACAAAAATGAATGAAAGGAATAAATTTCAAGGAATAAATGTTATAGAATGGGAAGGCTCTAAAAACGGATTATTCTTTTGTCAATGATAAATTTAAACTAAAAAGAAGGAAAATCCAGTTTGACGAAACGAGTCTGTTTCACGTGGTGTGTTGTAAAAATATTAAAATAAAAATAAACAAAAAATTATTATTAAAAGAAAGAAAATGATAACAAGTGAAACAAACATATTAATAACGAGATATGTAGTAGCCCGTACACATATAATACAAAAAATAATAAATAATAAAAAAAACTTTGAAAAACAAAATATTAATTATAGAATTGAAGAAGGAAGGAAAGGAAAATAATGTAATAATAAAAGTAGATAGAATGTTTAAACATGAAATTAATTTTTGTATGTGTGAATAAACATTAGGATTTCAAATTTTTTCTGTTATAAGTTGTATATAGAAAACAAAAACAAAAAAAACAAAAAACTATAGTCTATGGTAATGAATATTAAAAACAAAAAATATGATACGGAAATTCAAAAATTAATTAAAAAATGAAAAAAATGGAACAAACTGAATAAACTATCTGTTCATCATCATAATAACAATTTTTTTTTTTTATTTTGAAGTTTTCGTTTATTTTCATTTGACATTTTCGTTTAAATGTACAAAAAAAATATTTAACAAAAATAATAAATAAATAAACAAAAAGCAAATATTTCCAACGGAACATAAACATAATCTGCATACGTCCATGAATTACATATTTAATTATTGTGAATTTTATCAGCCAAAACAACTAAATGATAAAATTTTCTCTTTTTCGTTCGAACACAAAATAAAAATTAAAAAATTTCTTTGAATAAAAAAAAAACAAAAATCAAACCACAAAACGATTTAGAACTCAAAATTTATAAAATATTGACATCTCAAGACTTTTAGGCTTTAAGTATTTAAAACTTTGAATTAAAGAAGAAGAAAAAAAAACTTTAGATCGAAAAATGTCTTGGTCGTGTCGTGCACTTCAGTTTTGCACTCCGTTTAGTGATTTGTTAGTGATTTATCGCTAGAGTTTTCCGCAATTTGCAAGGAAATTTTCCGAAGTTTGCAAAAATTCCCCGGAGCTCGCAAAAAATTTCCGAAATTTACCTAAAGTTTCAACAATTTCCTCAAATTTGTAAGGAAATTTCAACAAAATTTGCAAGAATTACCCGAAATTTGCAAGGTAATTTTCCAAAGTTTGTAAGATCTTATCGAAATTTGCAAGAAAATTTCACAGAGGAAAGAATTTTGCTAAATTCGCAAGAATTTCGCTAAATATGCAAGAATTTCCTCAAATTTGTAAAAAAAAATTCCCGAATCTTGCAAATTCACCGAAATTTACAAGAATAACCCCAAAAATTGCAAGAAAATTTCCCAAATAATTTCTCTAAATTTGCGAGAATTTTCTCAAAATTTTAAGGAAATTTCCCGAAGTTAACATGAACAATTGCTAAATTCTTGGATTGGTAAATTCTATACCAAATTTTACGAAATTCTAGAATTTTAGACAAACCATTTACTCGAAAAAAAAGACCCTGACTCATGGTCCCTGAGTATATATTTCGTCACGTGAACTAAATAGCTTCAACACAAACAACAGTCCATAAAGTATGTGTTGTTTGTATTCAAGCTATATATCGTCGAAAGCCAGAAGTGCGCGACCAGGACTTATTTTAAAGAAAACGTCTAAACCAAAATAAAAATCATTAAACAAAATATCGTATTTAAACAACTAACTACTGATGTACCTCTGTAATACATTTTTTTAAACAATCTAATGTGCAAAGAATACTCTTTGTTATGTGGTTATAATTACAAGAAGCAAAAGTCTAAAATCAAATCTAAAATCCACAAAGTTCATAAATAAAATTTTTAATTCTTGAAATGGAAACAAGTTTGTTACAAAATCAATTTAATAAACGAAAATAAAATACAAAATAAAATTTAACTAAAAAAAAACAGAAAATTTAATTGAGTGTGTCTCTATGTGTAAAATTTATAACAATCTTGTCGTTTGATTTTTATGTCATTTTTGATATTTAAAAAAAAATTTAAGATGAAAAAATAAGAAATTCTCTCTGCATCAAACTAAAAAAAAAGAATTCTTTGGAGATAGTTTATAGTTTTGCTTAACTAGTTTTTTCAATCTGATTGTTGATTTCCGTTTTGTAATTGTAAAATCATATTTTATCTCACAGCAATGATGATAATATTACAAACAAATTTTAGTATTTTATGCATGTTTTAGTGCATAACGTATGTAAAACAAAAAATGATAAAAATGGATGAAAATGAAACAAAAAAAAATTTCAAAAAATGCAAAATAAGAAAAAAAAATATTTTGGAACTGTATTTAGTGATATAATATGGAAAATATAAACAGTTCTTTGAAAATGAAAAATCTACTCTTTTTCTGTTCGTCTCGTCACCTTCTCGAAGTTACCATCCCTTGGCTCTTCTACCTTGTGATCAAAATAAGATAAGGAACGCCACTAGCCATGCCTGACGGCTAATGTATCAACAACATCGTTCAAATCATTGTGAGTAAAAGGCAAAGTGTCCACTGTCCACTAATGTGAAGAAGCGGTAGTATAATCTTGAAACAGATTATTTCATTCCCCCAGTCCTTTGCCTCCAACGAAAATAAAAAAACTCAAAATATCGAGAGAAAATAGTTATTTATTTACCAAGGTATTTTATCGCACTAGATGTCGTCAACGATAAAATACCAGCACAATTACCGTGGTAGATACAACGTTTCTCGCAATTTAATCTAAAATAAGTCACTTGTAAACGAGGAATTTACGATGTTCGTGATTAAGTAGCCAGAGTTTGACCGGTTGCTTCTCTCACACAGACAATAGTTATTTATGACATGGAGTGCGAATATACTTTATTAGACTCTAGATGTGTGATATGCCTCATGTCATACTACACATCATGAGCCTAATAAAGTCCTTCGTATGAATCTCGTACAACGTTTTATGCCACAGAGACATCCAAAGTTTGCAAATTTGCAAAGTTTGCATGAATAACTAAATGATGGATGTGGCGTGCGAAAAAAAAGTTTTTGTCGCACGTACTGAAATACGATTTCTTTCTCGCACGCTTCTCTTGGATGAAATAAAGTAGCCTTTTATAACATGCAAGAACGAGCTCATTTCCGCCATTGAGTCGCGAAATAGTTATTTATACAATTCAGTAATGCTATTTGTAACTTACACCGCTTGTGCAATGTCCGATGAACGTATTTTATCTCACTAGTGCAATAAAGGATTAACAAGGGGCACTAGTGAGACTTTCCTCATTGCATAAAACGTTTTATTTAACACGATGACTTGCCAACTTCGTCCTCGCCTCGGACTGTTGTAACATAATAGCTACTGTGCGATTGACAACGAGCATGATGACAAATTGAAATTGAGTGGTTTCAAAGCCGATAATGTCGAGAGACTTCAGACTTTGAGAGACTTTCCTTCCCTTAAATCGGCAGACAGAATATTGTAATGGTATAGTCAATACGCGCGGTTTTCTTTCCTCGTATGAACGTTACACGCAAAGTATTGTTCCGAGCTACACAGGTACCTGTGAGTGCTCATTTCGTAATTTAATCTTCTGCGTGTATACAGATTGCTGAACCTTTTCATTAGCAAACAGAAGTATAAATAGCTGGGACTTAAATAGCAGAATGTTTTTAAATTAAACTCTATGACGCGCCGATGTGACGCTGATAGCTAAAATTTTACGCAAATTTGCTTTCCATAATTTTCAGTTTGCATTACTAATTTACCAGATTCCACTTTACGCCAGATATTGTAAGCGAATTTATTGTATACTGCCGAGCGATTTCAATTTAGATAAATGGAAAAAAGAGAAATGTTCGTTTTGGATACTTAATGCTTCAATGTAATTCAATAAATTCTAACTCTCGGGAGATTGTCGTACGGCTGAGAGATGCTAATAAAAAGAAAACAAAAACACCCGAAATTTATGGGCTGTTTGTGAAAAGGACGACTAGTTTCAGAGTACAAAATTCGTTTTGTGTTTTTGGCCGTTAACTTAAACAATCTTAACACAACATGGTTTCATTTCGGCATCGAATATAAATGATTATGCCTTAGGACAACGATAGTCATAATATCACGCATAATGCTCACACACTCACACACCATAATATACCAAGTTATGCAAACACAACACCAAAATGCGAAACACGACACTCTGAATAACAAATTTTAAATGGAACAAGATATTTTCGGCTTACCATCATGTATGTGTGTGAGCTATAAGGAAGGGTATAATGTACCATGTATACTATACCATCAACTGCACGTGTCAGGTGGAAGACCTATTCCAAGGTTATCCTATCCATATCTTTGCAATAAATATAATATTTGAGATCGACCGGTAATGGAACATCTTTGAATTTCCATCATAAAACGATTCGAGTATTGCTCACAAGAAAACATTAGAAAAATCGATATTTTACATCAGCCCAGCCCGGCACGTGTTAGTAATTTCTTTAGAAAACCATTTGTGTGTCGATCATCAATTATGATTTTTTTTATTAATATTTATGTAGATGCGAAAAAATGTGTGGGAGTTGTTGCAACGATGAGAAGAATTCTGCTATTTCGTTGGGGTGGGATATTTTTACTCGTAAAACACGTTATTATTGTGACAGGCCCGCACTGATATATATGAGTGACGAAAAAAAAAGTCTTCAGTATATAAATCTTCTACTTCATTTGTTTGAAGCATAATTTTGTGCTTGTCACAAAATCTTTTACTTCATTAGTTTGAACGTTAATTTTGCCATGAAATAAGATGACACTGATCACAACTCAACGCTTATTCTGGCCGTCTTGTTGATAGCAAATGATTGGTTGTCTTTTATGTACCGTTGTGAACAATATTTCTTGCCTTTAAGATATTTCTTTATGGGTCTTACGGATGATAAACACTCTAAAATTGTTGTCACAAAATATTCACTATGATTGAATGCTTGACTGACTAAAAACCTTAAATATATGAAAATGTTTGTAACACTTTGTTCATTCCTTGATAACACGATAACTTAAGCAATTTTTTACGAATTTTCGCAAACTTTTTTTTATTAAGTTCGTTAATGGAAAGTATCGGAGTAATAATCTAGGAGTTATTCCGAAAACAATTTTTGTGCGCAATTTCGTTGTAAAACAATTCAATGAGTATGAATATTACGACCAGAGCGAAGCGAGAGCCGTAATTAACACAAGTTTCATTTTTATTCAAGAGATAAGCAAGGAATCTTTTCAACGCCTTTTATAGATCAAGTCCAAGGTTTTTCGAAGAATTATCCACCGAAACCCTAACTTCAAAATATGGGCGGTGAAAATGAGCAGGAACTTTGTTCAACTTTGAAAATAGAAACAAATGTTTGAATGGTTTTTAATGGATCTCTGGTAAAATATTGAGGTTAAACACTTATGCCATACAAGAAACAACAATAATTTCACCTTGAAATCTATTAAACTTAACGTTTTTGTTGATCCGGACAAAACATAAAATGAAACGGCAGCTCAATAATTTCATATATTTTTTCACATAGTTGAGGATAGGGTTTTCTATAGATGACGGTGTAGTTGTGAATGTTTGGGCTTACAGTTACTTGGACTTGATCTAGGACCTACGATCGTTCGAAAATGTAAGACATAGTTCGCTTTGTTTATTCTGAAAAGTTTTTTAAATGAAATAAAAGTAATTCGCAATTTATGAGAAAGCAAGTCAGTTTTATGATATTTTTGTAACAATCGCAAAAATTGATTCAGAAAATCAGTCAACTAAGGGACTTGACCCACCCAAAAGGTGGAGCCTAGTTTATTTTGGTTGCATCTCTGAAGCGTTGCCAAACTTACTGACTTGGGACAGAATTGTCATTATCACTCATTTTATCACTTTAAACGTCAATAGTGGAGAACAAAGTCAACTTTTCCTTTATTATTTTAGACTTCAAAGATTTTTGAGGTTATTTTTGTCATATTAGGATGGTCAAATGAACTGTCACGAACAATCAAACTCTGTCAGAGTTACGAGGAGTGATCTGAATTTTTAGACATCTCAACCCCATCTGACACCATTATCTAAACCTCCTCTTTTCTTCTTACCAAAGAATGTTTTCAATCTCTAAACAACATTGAATCAGTTGACGGATTTCAAAGGAATTATGTGGGCTGAATACGTTTAAACAAACACCCCAAGTTAACACCCTTTCAATACCCTTTCCACGATACGTCTTCGATAGACAGTGCGGACCTGCCCACCCCAACCATAATATTATTACTCTGCTGTAATGAATGGCATTCTTTTCAATAACGAAGCATGAAAACTCTCAACGTTTTTCAATGCATAATGAGAAACCTTTAATCGATGGCAATTTATTCCTATTTATGGATACCAATTTCGCTATTTTCGTGGAGCTATTTTTGTATTTAGAATATTTTGTTGTTGACTGGAATCGATACAAATTTGAATTTGTCTCCACATCCTAAATTTGTCTTTGTTTGATCTATCAAAAATGTAGAAACGAAAAATGGAAAGCAACTGAAATTGTAGTGAACAATTAAACAGCTGAATCACATCGAGACAATTACCAAGTAACAACTCAATGTTTTCGTTTTGATTTGCGCAATATTAAGCAATTTTGGAGTTATTGCAATCTCATCGATCGAATTGCAAGTCATGTGAGAGAATTCATATTTAGAATTGATAATGTCAGCATTGCTGATTCATATAAAGGGTATTCAAAGTCTCAAGTTTATATTCGAGTATATCGAGTATAAATGATAACTGTCAAGAGAAAAATATAGTTATTTGTGTATCTGTTTTGGACGATTGTTTTTAGGCAATTTCGCGAGTTTTGCGAAAGTGCCTAAAATCAATCGTCCAAAACAGATACTCAAAAAAATTTTCATGTAAGGGATCGAAAACCAGAGAAAAATCTCAAAACTCCCTAATTTTCGGCCCCGACACATGAAAATTAAATTTTGACTCGACTGATTTTTGTCAAACAAAATGCAATTATGTAGCGTATGATCTCAGGAGTCCGATAAAGTAATCTTAATAATAACTATTTCAAACGGACAAATACCTGCCGAGCGATTCGTGAAAAATACTGAAAGGCAAGCGAAACTCGCAGTTTTACGTGCTTTCTTGCCAGTAGCTACTAATCCATGCCCCCGATTACCGACAAATTACAATATTATGATTCATCTCGCCAATATTGATCATCATCTTTGAGCAGAAACTCGCGAAGATATACGCTGAACATATGTGAAAAACAAGCGAAACAAATCAAGACAAAGCCAAACACTGCTGCTTGATTCTGACTTCCAACTTCTCTCGCTGTTTTGCCAAATAGGAAGACAAAATCAGACCAAGATTTTTTGTACACTGTTAGGTTGGCACCCAAAAGACAGGTAAACAACGTAAGACCTGCAGAATTTTCTCCAGAATGAGTTTCAAAACAGTCGAGTTTCCCCCTGTTTACCGCTGGAAAACAGCGGCAATGAAGACAGAGTTAGACAGTTTTGAAACTCTTTCCGGAGAGAATTTGTAGGTTTTAGGTTTTTGACCTGTGTTCTGGGTGCCAACGTAACAGTGTACAAAAAAACCTTCTTCTTCTTCCTCTTCTTCAAAAAAACCTGGCCTGCAAAAATCGAAATCGATGTCAAAATGGAACCTTTGATCCCAACGATGACTGAAATTTGAAAATAATTTTTTTGTTGACCTGTCTATCGTGACAGACGAATCAAAGGTTTAGAATTTTCAACACAAAATTTTCCGTAGCTCGATTGCTTAAGTCTCTGTGGGCATTTGATTGATACAATTCATTAATTTAGTAATTGTTATCAAATGGATAACACCCATTGTGTGAGAGAATCGTTATTCATTGCTGATAAAACTGTTGGTTCATGTGTTCCATAAATATCCACTCGTTGGATGTGTTTACACTTCATACTCCCCGATAAGACGATTTATCTCTGTTTGTGGTCAAAACTCAACAACATTTTGCATGGAGACTTCCCATTAGCACTGCTTAGTTTTCCAACGTCGTTCGCTGAGAGTGCATCTACACAAATACAATTTGTCCGTAATATTCTTTCGGTGTTCCCATTCACAGACTAAAAGCAAAATTCAATCGTCAACATGATGCTCAATATGGGACCAAACACTCATTCCGTTCCTGTGTCGATGTTCAAGGATAATCGAGAACGTGTTGCGGCCGAATTAAAGAAACAAAATGACGTCACCGACAATGCGTATGTTCTTCTTCAAGGCGGCGATAGTATCAATCTATACAATACTGATGTGGAATATGTGTTCAGACAGGTGAGTTGTTTTGTTTATGTGAATTGACTGGTTGATCTTCGTAATTTCGAGTGGACAGGTGATAGTTAATGAGTTTTTCTTTGTGCCGGTTGATGTAGACATCTGTCTGTATTAATGAGAGGATGATTTTGTTTGTTGTTACGAAATAAAAGAAGAAGAAAAAAACGTGAAGAGCAAAATAATATATTGAGGGACTATTTGCCTCTCGGTTCCAAATGAATAGTGTTGCTGTTTGTACCAAAAATTATGTTTGAGTCTATCATTAAAGACAGTTTTGAAGAGTTTGAGAATTTTGTAAGAAGATGTTTTTCCCTAGACGACTACACAGGCGACAGCACATCATTTGTCGAGTCAAATACTTCACACAATCTCTTACTTCGTTAGTTTTAACGTATGTTTTGCCACATTTAGAGCACTGCGCCGTTCAGCCGATGGACAGTTGGCGGCTAAAACGTAGCCGACACCCTTCGGCGGCCGGCTAGTATGATATTTATGGATATCATAAATAAATATTCGGAATTTTTGTTAGGTACGCGATCGCCAGCTGAAATGAAATTAATCTAGGTCCTCTTTTGTTAAACACATTTTGTGTGGAATCATTTGGAGGGATTCTTTTGAATTTCGACTGACCGAAATCGGCGCTATTTTTTCCACGACTTTTTTATATATGCCTAGTTAGGCCTTGGTGCCTAGGCCCCAAAACCAGTCTCAGATATTTTTGATCTTCCTTACCTGGTTGGTTGTAACGTGACTACGTAAAAATGTGTGTTACACTCCCCCAAACTACTAAATATGCGTATCGCTGTAAAGCTGAGGTCCTCCACATTCATAATAAGTAATAATTTAATAAAATAATTGCATTAGTGAGGTCACAGAACTCATCAAAGTTCACCGAGGTTACTTTGATTTTGAGAAATTTTCCGGAAGTCATATTTTCGTCCGATAATCAGCAAATTTTATGAAGTTAATATTTGCCCCAGGAGTACTTGACCTCAGCTTTCCAACGAACCCACACACGCCCGTGTCCTCGTCACCTTTCGGAAATGAAATCCGGACTACGAAACCCCATTTTTCGACTTTTGGCCACTTACAACCAACCAGGTATGGAAGATCAAAAATATCTGAGACTGGTTTTGGGGCCTAGGCACCAAGGCCTAACTAGGCATATGTAAAAAAGTCCCGGAAAAAATAGTGCCGATTTCGGCCAGTCGAAATTCAAAAGAATCCCTCTTGGAATCCACAATGAGTCCCAAATCAAAATACCTGACGATATTCACTTTTGTACTACTGTATTGTTACAATCGAATCAAATCTCATAGAAGTACGCAAGTCAGAAGTCAGTTACAGAGATATTTGTTTCATATGAATTAGGCGAAACCGCTTCTATTCAAAAATGGAATCAAACATTCAACAAAGGCTTTAGCTGTTTAAGCTGATCTCACTCGTACTACAACTACAACACGCGCACGTTATACCATTTCACATGTAGTACATTCATGACTTTATTGTACTGCGCTCTACCTCTAAGCCAACGAAAAAAATTGCTGCAAAATTCTCCCAAACTGTATTAAAACCAAAACTTTCGCAAGTAATCTTCCGCCGCCGATTTTTAACACGGCTGAGGCGGCTGAGAGAGGTATCGGCGGCGGTTCCGGCTTATGTGATTTTTCGGCGGCGGCCTCGGCGTGGCTGAACGGCGCAGTGCTCTAGCCACATTGAACAGAACTTATCGTTTGATATCTTCTTCTTCATACGAGGAGTTTGAGAAGTTTTTCAGATAACCGCATTGGACTGGAAGATTTTCGACAGATTGATAGAAAATATTTTACTTCATTGGTTTCAACATGCATTTTGCTATATAATACCGAACCAGTCGAAGCTCACTGCTTATTTTTGTCAATGTGATCGATAACAGGTGATATTAGCATCAGGAGATCATCTTTGTTTATTAGGTCAAGAATTCAAATCAATGAATCAAATGGTCATAATTTTTTGACACATTGTGGTCCCTAATTACCCACTTACTCGGCACCGCCGCGAACCGGTAAACTTCACACAATAATTACCATTTAAATCATTCCTACCATTGGAGTATTTTTATCAAAAACGCGGGAAGACAAATTTAGCCGCCGTGAAGTGTAAAGTTCACTTTAGCTCACGTTTTTGAGTAATAATAGGTCACATTGGATCCTGTAGAATTCATTACATGAGGTGACCATTTTGTAATTTAAGCAAATTCTAAAGTATATTTTTGAGCAACAAGGTTCGGTAAATGTCTTTCCACAAGTATAGAGTTTGTATATCGGAGCTGGAGGCGAGGTATACCATTACACTTGTAGAAAAACAGTTACGGGAGCTAAAATACACGAGTAAGTTTGTGAGTATCAGAAAACTTTTTCCGAATTTCATGAATTGACGTAGCAGCGTCCAATGTATTCGGTTTTCCTGCCTAACACATGCAAAAGTTAAATTTCACATAAAAATTCATGAAAAATGAACTGAAAATAATCCGCATGTAATCGATAATTTTCGCAGGGGACAAAGTGTTACATAATGTTCGACTTTCGCATGGAGCAGGTAGTAATAGTAGATTACTATATCAATGAAGTAACGGCCCGTGTGTCATAATACACATCGTGAGCCTAAGAAAATACTTTGCATCGAGTTGCATACAACGTTTTATGCCACAGAGATAGGATAGGATAAGATGGGCTGGGCAGGAAAGCTGATGCTTTCCAAGCACCTAAGCCGCCAATGGGCCTGTTATGCATAACCTATATTTTCGAGAGATTTTACTTTTGTGAATTGTAAATTGTGTCGTTTCTTTATTAGAACATAGATGTCGCGACATGTCGCTAGTAGTTGACATTTTAGAATCATGATTATGACTTATGCGTACGACGTACAAGAACTGTGTTCAGCATGGTTTGTGTTTTCTTAGAGACCTGTTACGGTCGATAGAGCTGACTAGTGTTAACTAACAGTAGAGACTAATCATTTATGATTAGGAAAAACCCTATATATGAACTATGTCTGACACTGGAGTCGAACCCGCGACATATAGGGCGTGAGTCCATCGCTCTACCGATTGAACTACCTGAACGAACATGCCATAGAGATATCTAGAGTTTGCAAATGTTGCAAAATATGAATGGCATAAAGGCCTCATTATTTCACTAGTGAAGAAATTTTGCCAAGTGCGAGGGATGCAACCATACAAGGTAAAATACAAAGATCCAAACAATTCAATTTTCTCACTAAGCCCGGGAAACGAATTTTAACGCTCGTGTCAAAGAAGTAATGACTCATTTCCCAAGGATCTTAAATTGCGGTTTTGTTTGGATTTATTCGTAATTTTCTTGATGAAATTAAAAATTCATTCAATCGATTGTGTTGCATTATACAAGCAGCAATCTAATCTTCCAATTGCTAAACTTCTTCGCCGTTGTTCTTCTGTTGAAATATCATCTAGTGGAACGTATCAACCTAATCCACTCGAAGATAATTATTCAGATTTGGCAAAAAAACAAAAGCAAAAGCAAAATATAGGACACGAACTCTTGATTCACACAAAACAAAACACAAAAAATTGAAACATTTAGAGTGCATTCGTTTCCGACGATCCAATCCATCAAATTCATCGTGCAAACAATAAACTGCAGAGGTCAAAGAATCGTTTTTTTTTATTTTGTTTCGTTGCCTTTATTTTGTACTCGTGGAAACCAGTTTTGAAAATGTATCAATTAAAATTAAAAAGTGCAACGAAGAAATTGCATTGCATTTTTTTCGTGTGTTGTGCGCTGTATATGTTGCATTTTATTACAAATGGTTTATTATGCGAAATACAATATCATGGTGATTAAGTTTTATATCGCATTGTTATGTTTACCATGCATATAGTTAGAGGTGTGCACCGCCGATTTTACGCCGGCGCGCCGCCGATTTTTTGCTAAATTTTCGGCGCGCCGCCGCCGAAAAATAATAGCTCACGCCGCCGCCGCCGCCGATTGTATTTTCGTCGCGCCGAAATTTTATACGTTTAGTGCTTTCAGAAATTTTAATGGGCGACAATAAATATAAACTTAAATTGAAAAATCTATACAAAAGTGTGTGCCTGAGTACATGTACAAGGTTTTAGCAAATGTTTATCGCTCTTAATTTATAAGTCAGGTTTCTATATGCTGCTATGTTTCTATATGCGTAGAAAGCATAGCCTATTTTAGGTAATTTCTTAAAGAATTTTCGGGAATTTTAGAGAATTTCGAGAATTTTCGGGAATTTCGAGAATTTTCGGGAATTTTAGAGAATTTTCGGGAATTTCGAGAATTTCATTGCAAGGAAAATATACCTTCGCTCAACAATTCGTTGATTTTAATTTCCGATTTAAGTATACTGATAACAATTCTAGAATAAGCAACTAAAAAAGATATCGACATTAGGAAGTGAAAAAAATTAAAATTGATTTTCGGACTTTGTTTCACAGTTTTCTTTGCCGGTGCTTCTTCGAAGACACCTTTAAACCACTCAGAGGCGTATTACCCTATGGGAAATTCGGTACCGTGCCCATTGCGCTGGAAAAAATATGCGCTGAGCTCGGTCACTGAATGGACAATTATTGTCTGAAGAGAAATTTTAATCTATCATAAAAACTATGTAGAGTTTGCGAATTAATTTTACATTGCCTAATCTCGTAAAAAATACGTACCAAATTTTTTAGTTTGATGAGTGCAAGAGTCCATGAGTTAAAAGGGAAAATTTCAATTCGCGCGTCAGGGTATTAAAACCGAATATTTACAAAAAGAAATTGTTTTGATAGGAAACATGAATGGTGAAGTCTAAAATGAAACATTTAGAACTACAGACCTTACTTTGAGGGCTGAGCTGATCTTCATTTGTTTGCGCTATCCTATTACTTTCAATAACGTAAATCATGTAGAAAAAGAAAGCTGATCACTTGAAAATAATGCCACAGCGCAGCAAGAAGTGAAAAATAAAAAGCTCGAATATTGAATTAGAGGGATTCTTTTTAAAAACAGCCTACCGAAATCGGACGCATTTTCCAGTGGACTTTGAAAACGGTTTTGGCTTCTAGGGTCGAATACCTTTCTAGGCACATATAAAAAAGTCGACTGGAAAATGCGTCCGATTTCGGTAGGCTGTTTTTCAAAAGAATCCCTCTTAGCGTAAAAACCAATGCAGGATAAATCACCCAGGTACGGTCTAATGTCACCTCGGAGGAAATAACGATTTTCAAAACGGATTTTAACGCTTATTTTTATCTTGACAAAAATAATGAGTGCGTTCAGTATAAATCGACAGATTTTGAAGAATCTGCCATAACCCGTATGTACATTCATTGGTAAAAACTACGAACTGTGAACTAAAATTTTTACTTTTACCTCATACATGTCAGTTCTATTAAGGTTCTGAAATAACAGGTAAGACACCTCTGAGTTGATCACGAAGGCGGTGACACCAATATCGGAAAATCGAAAAATCTTAAAAATAGCTCTTTGTCCTTTGAAATATGTAAAGCCACACCATAGAGGTCGACTACCACACTTTGAAGAACAATAAAATCGAAACGCAGCGAGTTTCTAGTGTTTTAATAATTTTTAAGAATTTCGGGAATTTTCAAGAATTTTCGAGAATTTCAGAGAATTTTCGGGAATTTCGAGAATTTTCGGGAATTTCTAGAATTTTCGAGAATTTCAAGAATTTTCGGGAATTTAATTCCTAAAATAGGCTATGGTAGAAAGGAGTTTTTTGTTTAAAAAAATTTGTTGAAACTTTGGGTTTTTCTTCTTACTTGCACTGTACGACGGTGATTTTGTTTCTGATGCTACGATAGGGTTATCTTCGAAGTAGCTTTCTATAACGTATCCTATTTCCATCAGTAGATGGCAAGTGTCTTATGCATATTTTTAAATACTTCTTCTTCTTCTTTTTCAGCCTGTTTCTATCCACTGCTGGATGTAGGCCTCTCCAACTTCTTTCCATTTCGTACGATCCATTGCCATTTGCTGCCAGTTTGTACCTGCAATATTCTTAATTCCGTTTGTCCATCTCTCTGGTGGTCTACCTATAGCTCGTCTTTTATATGGTCGCCATATAAATACTAGTCCAAAGAAAAAGTTGGCTGCTGTCTTGGGAAGGGTATCGATGGATACTACTGAGGATGGTCAGATCACGCTGGCCCGAGACCGCCATCGATACCCGAGGTCGAAACAGCATTTGTCTTTTCTCTATCCTCACTTAACGTGAACTCTTGGGTACGTTACTCTATTTTCTGTGCATATAAGAGGAAGAAGAAGGAGAAAAAAATTCAGTGAATCAGTCAAAACTACTGTAATTGTAAAGGGGCAAACTTAAGACCTTATGTGGAATTTGGGTGGAAAATGGCACAAATCATGTGTTTTAGGAATTTATAAAGTGGAAAATCTTTCCGGTTTCAAGTTTTTTCGTCAAAAAGACGAGACACGGGTATCTTTATTTTCAATTTTTAGCTGCTTTATTTAAAAAATTTGGGGAAAAAATCATTTTGGCGTAGTCTATGCACTTATTACTTATAAATTTAAGTTTATCTAAATCTCTTATTTGCGAAAACCTTCTACTACGATCTCACTCCTTCATCGAAGATGGACTAAAGGCAACGGGAACGGTTATTGCATAAATCGAAAGATAATAGTAGTGAGTTTGCGTAAATGACATAAATTATAAGTTGGAAATAAGAAGCCTGCAGAACATCTGGTATGAAGATGTGACTTAAAATTTCTAAATTATAATTTGACTTATAGCTTACATGTCATTTACGCAAACTCATTAATCATTCTTGGATTCATTAAATTAGATGTTTTCAAAATAATAGGTGATTGTACATTGTACACAATATAAAAGGTGAGATACGCCTCAGTTGATTCCCCTTGTATAAGTGGTTGATACTTCAGATTGCAAGATAGTAAGATTTCAGTGTTCGGAAAAATGATTGCGCACGCTTTTTCAAATGTTTTTGCATTATTTTCGAAAGTTTAGATTTTTTGTAAATTTATCGGCGCGCCGATCGGCGCACCGCCGCCGACTATAAATTTCTTCCGGCGCGCCGCCGCCGATCCCTTACCAGTCGGCGCACCGCCGCCGACTATTTTAAGATCGGCGCACACCTCTACATATAGTGTTTTCGTTCGACTTCCTCTAAAGAAAGCAATTGAACTGCTTTTCAATTAAGATATCTCACATTCACTGCACATATTTCGTTTAATAAGCAGTAAACGTCTACCTTTTCTATGCAATTAGGTACTGTGTGGATTAATATCCATCCATCGTCTTCCTCTTGATTGCGTTTTTTTTTGTGTGTGAAGAAATATTAGTTTTCAGCCGGTTTTCAATGTAACAAACCTTATTCGTTTTTAGGTACATTGTGATTAAGATTTGAGCTCGAAAAAGAGCGAGAGATATAGAGTGCAATCCCAAGCCAATTTCTATTGTGTTGGAGAAGATCGAAGAAATGACGATCAGTCGTTAGCTTTTTATTATTAGAGAACGTTAGATTTTTCGCTGCTAAATCCAGGGACACTAACGATAAATGTATGAATGGTGGACTGTCATCTAAAGAATAATTAAATTTTGACTTGACTCAAATATAATGCCAGTGTGAAGTGCATGGTCTCAGGACTCCGGTAAAGTAATTAATAATCGGACGTACATCTGCTGAGGGATAGGACTTTGAAATAATGATGTAATCGATAAAAAAATAGAATTTTTTATGTTTTATCGCACAGCAGATGTATGTTCGATTGAAAGAATAATTACTTTACAGGAGTCCTGAGCATTATATTGGTATTATACTGGCATTATATTTGGTCAGAAACCGTCAAGTCAATTTTTTTTTTTTTAGATGACACATGATGTATTGATGTATTGATGATGATGTATTTAGCGGCAAAAAATCTGACGTTCTCTATTATACTTTGCAGACCCCTTAAAGCCTGTAGCTAACAGAAAATTACTTTCAAATCCTTTACATATCCAATTTATACCGTCATATTGCAGGAACCATTCTTCACATACTTCTTTGGTGTTCGTGAACCCGGTTGCTACGGTGTGGTGAATGTTAAAAACGGTCATGCAACTCTATTCGTACCGAGACTGGAAGACGATTATGCCACTTGGATGGGTCGACTGTGGACCACCAATGATTTTAAAAACCGTTACGCCGTTGATGATGTCAAATTTGTTGACGAGGTGAGTACGTTGCAACCAGTTCAATTTTGATTTAATCGACGCTCTCTATTAATAATATATTCGGTCACAACGGTAACAGTGACACGTTCAAAATTTGAAAAACTTCAGTATCTGAGACATCTGGAGGGTTTTAAGTTTGATGGGAGTGATGTTAATGATTTTACGAGGTAAATCTTCTAATGGTCAGGTCTATTTGGTGGGAGCCCAATTCAATTTCTAGATAAAAGAGCCAGAATTTATAAACTTCGTTGAATTCGTGTTGTTCGTTCAACTGTTCGACATAGGCGGTTATATCATATGGAAGCTCAGTCAGCTTACTTCGTAGAGAAGTCAAATAGATGTCGAATGAAATTTACAATTATTGAAAGGCCTGTCGTGCCCGCAGGTCAAATTGTAAGTCATCATTTGGCCTCAATATCTTTTTTACATTTCTATAACAAATCTATTTTCTCTGTCTACAATAGGGTGGGTCGATTTTAACAACTTGAAAATCCACAGCCAGTGGCATGTGTAGCTTGCCAAAAGTAGTCAATCTGCATCATTAGTTTTTCTTTTCCGAATACTTTTGAGTACCGCACAATTGATTGAATGGGTTTGTCAGGCTACTCGTATTTCTTTTTAAAATTTCTTAGAAAATTTTCTTAAAAAAGCTTTTATAAGCCTTGCAGAGGCTGTAATAGACTGAAACAAACATAATACAACTTAATTTGGAAAAATCGGTGCATTCGACGTGAAAATATTTACATTTTCTATGTAATATTGGGGGTCTGTGAACTTTGAACCACCAAATGAGCGATAAACTTCCTCAAATTTGGTTAGTCCTTTCTGTTCGGGTTAGAATAGGTAAAAACGACAAAGATGTCGAATTGTCGGAATTTCTCAGATTCAATCTGAGATTGATTATTACCGATGTTGTTAAAAACGTCATTTTTTCGAAGTAGTAGATTCTGATGGAACAAAATACGTTCCTTTTACCGTAGATTTATGAATCTCCTAATTATCAGATGCTACATAAATGCATTTCAGTATTGTTTGAAACTTGCCAAGGCCGCTTTGACTTTATCTAGCCAAGTGTTTTAAGTGAGGAACGCCCGCTAACAAAACTTGACATCATAAGGAGAGTATGTCTGGGCTGCGACGACAAACTTGCAGATGAAAACAAAAGCGAACTGTTGGAGTTACTTGTTCTTGATGTTGTACATGAGAATTTGGAATTTGGAAAAAGACACGAATTAAGGATTACAAGAAAAATAAAAGATACAAGAATCGACACCGCTTTAAAGTATTCTATGACGATGGCGAAAAACTATTTAATATCGCTCGCTGTAAATGTGTCAGAAATTGTTGCAAATGCGCTGATGGCGAACTATTTGAGCTAAAAACGGAAATTTCTACAGATTTACAGAAGATTTACAGATTTCTACAGGAATAGAATCTGTAGAATGTTTTACATTTGAACACGCTCTTTTTCTAATAGAGTAGCTCGACCTCTGAAACTATTCATCGGTAATAACACAGCACTGCTTATAGCATGAACATAGAAAATATTTGTAGGCTGTTGAAATCATAGAAGGCATCGCGTTACTTTTGTGAAGACAGGGGCGGATCCAGCTTTTGCTCTGACCCAGGCGGATAGAAGACAAACAGATTCTGACCCAGGCGGCTTTTGTTTAAAAAAAAAAAATCTATGTAAAAATCTTCTTCTGACCCCCGGCGACCGCCTCGACCGCACATAGGTGGATCCGCACCTGTGTGAAGATAGACGACTTGTTTCATTGTTTGAGTTAAAACGTACCATACAAACAATCTTAAGCTCTTATCACTAAAGCCTATAAATAATAATAAAGAAAGTAATTATCATCTACGAAGCATTAAAGAAGGTTTGACAATTCAAATATACAACGGTAATTCAATGAACCTGGACAAATGTTTAGTTTTAAGTCGAGCAAGGGCTCCAATAATTCCAAAAATATCAGACTTCACTGATTACACTTAGCAAGCTTTTCATTCATATTTCATTCCCTCGACGAAAACTTTTTGCTTTGCGAGAGCTCGGAAAAAATAAAAAATATTTCAAATAATAACCATGCATCCAATTATTAACAATGAAAATCACTAAAAACTCCAAATTTGACACTTGTCAATTCATTGTTCATGCTAGTAGCAGTGCTATGGTAATAATCAATCTGAGAAATTCCGACAATTCGACATCTTCGTCGTTTTTACCTATTCTAACCCTAACAGAAAGAACTAACCACATTTGAGGAAGTATATCGCTCATTTGGTGGTTCAAAGTTCACATACCTTCAATATTACATAGAAAATGTAAATATTTTCACGTCGAATGCACCGATTTTTCCAAATTAAGTTGTATTATGTTTGTTTCAGTCTATTACAGCCTCTGCAAGGCTTATAAAAGCTTTTTTAAGAAAATTGTCTATGAAATTTTGAAAGTAAATTCGAGTAGCCAGACAAACCCATTCAATCAATTGTGCGGTACTCAAAAGTATTCGGAAAAGAAAAACTAATGATGCAGATTGACTACTTTTGGCAAGCTACACCTGCCCCTGGCTGTGGATTTTCAAGTTGTTAAAATCGACCCACCCTAGTCTACAATGTCAGCTGACTGAAATATGCGCCAAAACTACGCTCGCTAGACTGCTGTAATTTGTAAGAAAAACAATTTCCAGTGGAAATAACAAAAGAATTTCCAGTATTTCTTTTGTTATTTTATTGGAAATTGTTTTTCTTCCGAATTACGGCAGTAGAGCGCTCAAAAACTATAGCGTCATAACCATTTTTTTTTCGTCTACTGTGCTGAAAACCTTAGCCGTAGTTGGTTTCAAACAGTGACCTCATGCGGGACTGACATGCACACGTGAGCTCTCAGCCTGAAAGTGTTTCATTCTAGTTCAATTCTATTTTTAATGTGTGCAAAGGTGTTCTATAATAATAGATGGGTTGGTTGAATTTGTTGTTGGAAATTCTTTTTTCGTCTACCTTTTCAGAAATCGTTTCACGTATTCAAAAACTTGGATCCGGAACTTTTTGTTCCTTTTTAAAATTTTTCTGATTACACAGAAGTTTTGATCTGTATTTCACAAATGTCTGCAGGGAACAACAGAGGAAAACTAAAATTTTGTTTTGCCATTTAAATCATTAAATCTGTTACTTCTTTTGTTTCAAGTCCTTTGATGCAAATTTGGGGTATTGGTACAGTTTTCTCAAAGCACATGAAACTTTCACAGACAATTTTATTTTTTATTCAAAGCTGACATATTTTTACTCGAAAATGTGGTCGTACATTTTTAAAAAAGGGCTCTCGTAAAAAGATATCAGCGATCAAAAATTTCGAAACGCAGAAATGTAGGCTACAATTTCAGCGTACGCTCGGAACCTCTTAATGAAGATGTTTTATTCGTCCCTATGGGATTCATCCTTTCACAAAGTGTTTAAGGAATTCATTTCATTTGCATTGCGAAGAAGAAACTATAGTTAAACGTAGAATAGCTACACGAAACTAAAGTCCTGTAATAAGGCACATTGTGTCATTCAGGTGCAAATAGTCATTTTTTGGTATTTGGGTACCGGGTGCAAATGGCACCTACATTTTTTAAATCTTCCGTTGCCGCCATATTAGGACATTTTCATATTTTTGTTCAAATCACAACGAATCGAATGGTTGGCTTCTTCATTTAAAACAATAACCAAGACTTTTCGACAGAGTGATCCAGTTAGCACAGTTTTCGAACAGGTGAGGATGTAAACCACAATTGTGTTATTGTGCTGTTAAAAACATTCTACACTGTAAGATAACAGTAGAACCTCCCAAACAAATAAAATCCATCCCTCAGTGCATAAACTGCCAGCAACTAGGACATACAAAAAATTTTTGTACGAGAAATCCAGTTTGCGTCAAATGTGCCGGAAAACATGCTACAAGCGCCTGTACGAAGAGACCAAACGTAACTCCGAAATGTGCCCTTTGCCAAAATGAAGGACACACAGCAAATTATAAAGGTTGTCCAACATATCAGAAAAAAATCAAAAATCAAAACCAAACCAAGTCGGTAGTAAACCGGCTCAGTGAAAAAAACTTAGAAGTTACAACAAAATACAAGGAAGTCAAAAAAGGACTAACTTTCGCGCAAGTCACAAAAAATTTGGAAAATAAAGAAAATAAAATATCAAACAAAATTGAAAACTCTGAAACGAACGAGCCGTCAAACGCAGATATACTGTCATTGCTCACACAACTAAAAACCAATATTGACCTAAGTATTGGACTTTTGTCAAACCGATTGGCAAAGTTGGAAAACAAACCGACTGCCCAAAAAACTAAAGTCAACAAAAACAAAAAATGATAAGCAAGTTCCTGCGCATCATGAACTGGAACGCAAATGGGCTCAACGCTAGAGCTCAAGAGTTGGAAATTTTCCTAAGAATAAACAACATAGATATTGCTTTTATATCTGAAACACATTTCACCGACAAAAGTCACATAACAATTAAAGGTTTTGAAGTCCACTGGACAAATCATCCGAACGAAAGAGCCAGGGGAGGCTCAGCGATAATCATTAAAAAAAATATAAAATATCATACACAAAACAGCATACAGAAAGAGTTTATACAAGCGACTGTAATTACAATTCAGTTCAACAATCAAGATGTAAATATAGCTGCCGCATATTGCCCACCAAAATCTACTCCAATATATTCAGAATGGATGGAAATCTTCGGAATATTGGGCCAAAGGTTCATCATTGGAGGTGACTTCAACACGAAACACACAGCATGGGGAGCGAGGCTGATAACTCCGGTTAAAGGCAACGGTCTTCTAAACGCAATCAAAAAAGAAAACTGTAGTTACCACTCCGGCCGTAAGCCAACGTACTGGCCTACAGACCAGAAAAAGGTACCAGATCTATTGGATTTCTTCATTTCAAGAGGAATATCACACAACAACATGGAAGTAGTAAACATGGTGGACCTGACATCAGATCATACACCAGTGATTCTTAATCTCAATGCTACAGTCATACTAAAAAAGAAAAAAGAAAATCTAACTAACAAATGCACCGACTGGGAACTCTTCAGAAATTTAGTTGAAGAGTCAATCAACCTCAACGCTAGCCTGAAATCAAAACAGGAGCTTGATCTACAAACGGAAAATTTTATCAATCTTCTGCAAATTGCGGCAAGAACAGCAACTCCGGAACCAAAAGAAAAACTTATTCACGAAATCAATTATCCAGCCGAAATAAGAGAGCTTATCAAGGAAAGGAGAAAAGCGAGAAGACTTTGGCATAGGAGCAGAAACCAAAGTGACAAAAGAATCTTCAACAATATTAGTAACAGAGTTAATAAAGTTACAAAGCAGTATAGACAAGAAAGTTTTGAAAACTACCTAAGCAATTTAAGTTCGAGTAAAGATAGAGACTACTCTCTATGGAAAGCGACGAGACGATTCAAACGCCCATGCGTCCAAATCCCTCCCATAAAAGACTCCAGAGGTATTTGGTTACGAAGGGATACTGAAAAAACGGAATTCTTTGCAAAACATCTTGCAGAAGTCTTTCAACCTCACAATGACATACAATCAAATGTAGATACAACACCAACCTACCAACCTGACAAAAAGTTCAAAAAATTCACTCCATATGAAATTGCAACAGAAATAGATAAACTAAACAAGAAAAAGGCTCCAGGTATAGATGAATTAGCACCAGGAGTATTGAAAGAACTGCCAGCACATGCGGTGTACATGATTACATATCTGTTCAATGCATGCCTTAAATTCAAATATGTACCAAAAAGCTTCAAAATTGCGCAAGTAATTATGCTAAGAAAACCAGATAAACCGCCAGAAAAAGTAACCTCGTACAGGCCGATCTCACTGCTACCCACAATCTCAAAAATATTCGAGAAGTTGCTGATAAAACGACTAAAACCTTTGGTGAAAATCCCCGATTTTCAATTCGGTTTTAGAAACAACCATTCAACAATTGAACAAATTCATAGACTCACTACTAAAATTGAGAGTGCATTCGAAAAAAAGGAGTACTGCCCGGCAGCATTCCTGGATGTATCACAGGCATTTGATAAAGTGTGGCACAAAGGACTCACATATAAAATGAGTACACTCTTTCCAGGCAACTACTGTCAACTGCTTGAATCATACCTATCGGAGAGAACGTTCAGAGTAAAAGACGAAGAAACCTATTCAAACTTCTATCCAATACTAGCAGGAGTACCACAAGGAAGTGTATTGGCGCCTTTCTTATACACTATATATACTGCTGACATACCTGTAACCACAAACTCTTTCATTGGAACCTTCGCAGACGACACAGCGATCATGGCAACAGATACATCGCAGTCGGAGGCAGTTAAACATTTACAAAATGCTTTGGATAAAATAAATCAGTGGACCATCGATTGGAAAATAAAACTCAATGAGTCAAAATCTAATCACGTCACTTTCGCATTGCGTCACATAAACAGCAATCTCCGCATTTACCTCAATGGAATTCCCATTCCGCAGGCAGAGTCAGCTAAATATCTAGGATTAAACCTGGACAACAAACTAAACTGGAAACATCATGTGAAGCAAAAAGCTGAGCAAATCAAACACAAAACGAGACAAATGTACTGGTTAGTCGGATACAACTCTAAACTTAACCTGTATTGTAAAAGATTGATTTACAAATCAATTTTCGCACCTATCTGGATGTACGGCTCTACTCTTTGGGGCTGTGCTAAAAAATCAAACACAGATATCATCCAAACAAGTCAAAACAACTTTCTTCGCATGATCACCAACGCATATCGTTACGTGACAAACAAAGAAATTCACAAAGATTTAAATATACAATGGGTTGCCGATGTAATTCGGGAAAACGCCATCAAACACGAAAAAAGACTGCTTCACCACACCAACGTAGAAGCCATCTTATTACTAGATATAACAAATGAAATAAGGAGGCTGAAACGTGTTAAACCCCACGAACTGACATGAAGGATGAAAACAGCACACCGCATAGGGACTCGACCATTGGGTCGTAAAACCCACACAAGTCTTACTTTCTTCTAATTACGCAAGTAAAAGGAAGATAGTACAACTCAACCCTAGTAATAAATTAACAAATAGTTAAGATTGTACTGTTCATACCAATAAAGGTGTTTTTGAAAAAAAAAAAAAAAACAATTGTGTTATAACGAATTAGAACACTCTACGAGACTGTATACTGAAAAGATGAGGCATTTGTAATTTATCTTTAAACCTTTTTTTGTCTTTTTGCTGTTAAATATTCGTTCCACATTTACATGAAATTGTAATAACCAAGAATGAATGTGCTAAACGCTTTACAAAATATATTCTGTAAGCCGGTCAGTTTGTGATGTAAATGTTTTTTCTTCGTTTTCGTTCAATAATCCACCAAAAAAAAGTGTTAAATCCTCTCTCACTCACAAAATTTATTCTTTTTGTGTGATTTCGTTTCTATTGTACACATTTTCATGGTCAATCGGACATGACCTTTTACATTAGCGATATAACGAAAATTGTCTTACGATTCCAACATTAACAATAATTTACTGTGATGTGGTTATATAAGAGTTTAAAGAGTTGAATGAAACTCATCTCATGATGATGGCTTTTAAAAACTTGCTGGTAATTCCAAAGTTTTTTTAAATTTTATTTTCGTTTGCTCGTTCATTCATTCATTAATGAAACGATAATCATTTCAATCATAAAAATTCACTAAGTTCTAACCGAGTAAATATTGAAAAGAATTCTTTAGCCTATTTGTTCAAACAATTCAAATATTTACCTGTTTCCCAAAGTATCTCCATGCATACACGCATCGTAATACTACAAATGTGTAATATGTTTGAGTTGATTGTGTAAATAAAGCCAACAGAATAAAGAACAATATTATGAAATGTTTTTTTTTACAACAACAACAACAACCTCATAAAAAGTCCACATCCGTTCAGGTTTTTGTGAGAAGTGCAATCACCTAAAAACTACCTATAATGTTCATCATAGTTCTCTACACGTCAGAGAGAAAAATATTAAACGAAGCCCATAAACAACATGGTATGCTGTATGTGTGTATTATTAACACGCTCTGATATAACTGGAAAGAATTATGTTAACAATTGCATTTTCTTATACTTTTTGTTTCGAATGTACACACGTTTATGAACCTAGATTTAGATATAAATTAAAGTAGGTTGCAGATAGGTCTCGGCTCTATATGAACTGTACACGATTGCATATAATAGAGAATTTATGTGCTTTCAGATTAAAACTCAGTTCATTCATGGTATAACACGGTGGGGTTGAACTTCAACCACACGTGAAGATTGTTGTAAATGCTTCCAATAACTTAAACCACTTATTTATGAAGAATGAACAACAATTCAATTCGTCCTGCCGAAACAGGGTGCCGATTCTCGTGAATTTAAAGATTCGACGAATTCAATTCGTAACTTGACAATTGTGACAGTTAGGCGAGCAGTTAGGATCAAAAGCCGGTCTATTCCATACGTCAAGCTGACGTTTTAAACTTAAAACAAAAGTAATCAATATAAGAAGAAAAACAATAATTTGGACTCTTTTCTCACGAAATAACGGTTTGACGTTTTAAACGTCACTTTGACAGACGATCCCAACAGTCACAATTGTCACCTTAATAGAGTGTTATGATGAAATATAAAGAAATATTTTGACAGACAAGTACCCCAAGACAACTTATAATAGACTGGTCTTCGGTCCTCTCGCTCTCAACATCTTGAAAGAGAAATATTTTGACAAGTACCCCAAGGCAAGTTATAATTAACTAGTCTTCGGTTTTCTTGCTCTGATCATAACGAATCGCATGAACCACTCTTAGCATTAAAGTGACAACTGTCAAGTTACGAATTCCTAAAATCACGAGAATCGGCGATAAATTGAAAATTTCGTCAGATTTCGTTGTTGCAAACAAAATGTCTTAACAGGCACTTGTTGTCAGCCTAGTATAGTATATTTGGTATCGTTGTAAAGGTGGAGACATCAGGAGGCTGAACAGAACAGGCATTATATTTTTGTTATATTGAGGGTCGTCCCGTGTATTACAGAGGAGTCCAAGTTTCGCCAAGGATGGTGAAAATAAACTTTTTTTTTCAATTTTTTTGCAATTCAGACAATTTTTGTAAAATCGATTCTGGGCGTTTAATGTCAAACTTTAATGCCAGGTTGGTGAGCGAGGTCATTTTAGCAAGAATTAGCCTAGAATTAGTCCCTCTATCCGTTACGATAACAATTTGTATTCAAATTGACTCGTGGTTCCCGGGCGGCAATGGATGCCGGTTCTCCAAGTGGATCCGGAAACTGAATACAATTTTGTGCAGTATTTGAATCCCTCAACCAGAATATAAAGAGAAAAAAACAGAAGTGGTATCGCAACACTATTTAAGTTTTGTTCAACCCCACCGTGATATAAATTGTATTATTACACAGAGCAAAGTATACTACACACACTGCACCTACATTCTCTGGTCCGTATACAACAATATACAAAAACTCGAAATATTCCATATTGCAATGAGTGCAACGACAGTTGATTGTACTTATGCCCACCACCACTCGACTAACAAATTCACCAGATTGTTTTTTTTTCGGTGTGTTTGCAAAAGTGATTTGATGCAACTATATACAGCGCAGCGCATGAGAGACAATATATATAAATTACAATAAGAATTCATGAAGATTTGCTGTGTTTTATTCCCTTCACATCATCTGCTGACTTTATGCTACAGAGACCCAGACAATGCATGGAAGACATATGTTGGATTGCAATTTATATTTGAGAAATTTCTGTACACACCAGAGAGACGGAGAATATAAAATATTTATGGTTGGCGTTGTCTGTATGTCTTCCGTGGAATTTTCGCTTGCCTGAACTCATTACCATTATACATTGTATCAATTAAAAACGATAAACAAAAAAAAGAAGCGAATTCGTTGTCTGAACACACATAAAAACTGCAGTGGGAACCGGTGATGATATTCGGAATTTTTTGTTCGAACAAGAAACCGTTATGACGAATTAACCCTAGCTGCGAAAAAAATGGCTCTAATCAACGAAACATAAATGAAGAACTCGCAGCCGGACGACAAAAAAAGAAGAAGTGCATACGAAGTACAAAAACCACATTTCGATATTCTGTTCATGTACACACGGGACACTTGTCTGAGACATACGTTCATCGCTCATAAGTACAATGTTTTAACACACCAAACGAAGAAATAAAAAGACAGTAGGTACGGTTTGTGTACACGAACCGCATAAAGAAAATGATTTTCTGATGAAATGATGAGTAAGACAAGACGCAACATGTTAAAACCAGCATTTCAGTTAAAGCTTTTCATCGTTTCACATGATAATGGTAACTCAACTGCTGTTGTATTGTGTTACGATTCCAATTTATTTCTTTTCTTTTCTTCTTTTGTCGGAGGATGGTAAATGGTCTGCGGGGAAGGAAAAGAAGGCAACAGAGTTTCGAATTTGTATTTACACGAATGCTATGTTCGTCCTTTTGTTATTTTATTTTTAACCCAACTGGAACAGTCACGTTGCATCATTTTCCAGCTCTACGGATATTGTTGTTCGACCAACGAAATGTATTCTTAGTAAAGGTTTCTTCGAAGAACTGCTGTGTTTTCTGGTACAGCTATAAAAAGCTACCAGTTTCGATGACTTGAAGACGTGATTCATAAATTTTTCAGGTTGAAATAACTGGCTTATGCTCGAAAACATTTATGTCCCTAACAACAGATTGAGTGAGTCAGAGTCATTAAAAATTTACAAATTTCTTTTCAGCTCTCAACTTTCTTTGATGCAGCAAAACCAACGTTGATCTTGACTCTGGTAAGTTTTTTTATTTGTTTAGCCATTCGTTACACAATCAGAAAATAATCACATTTCTTTCACAAGGGACCCACAAGCATAAACTCAATTGCAAAATTTAATTCAATTTTAATCACAATTCGTACGAACGTTTTTTTTTCTTCGTTTGCAAACCATTTTTCCCATACAAAAATAAATATTTTCATATCCCAACCTTTCTCATGATCTAAAGTGTTTGTATGTGAACAGAACGTTATCGGTTTACATTTTTTTTTTTTTATACTTCATTCATGTGGTATTGATATTTGCACCGGAAACCATTTTTAACTCAACGTTTTTACCATTCGTTCAACATTATACTTTTTCACGTTCTTTGTTATGCGCCAAAAAAATGAATAAACATCGAAGTGCTAAAAATGAGTCTTCCCAGATACATTATGGGTATTCCAAGTCTCGACCAAATACTCGAGTATATCGAGTACATCCCGTGTATCGAACATAAATCGTATAAATGAGAACTGTCACCAGAAATAGTTATTTGTTTACTGACAGAAGAGAATAGGAAATTCCATCAAGGGCGATGTTTGTGGCCAGAGCGAAGCAAGTGTCACAATATCCCAGATATTTTCTCCAGATGTGAACACAACGTTTTTCATGTCTGTGCGAGATGTCATTCGTCCACAAAACAAAAAACAGTAATTCCCCACACCATCTTTCAAAACATAAATAAAGTGACAGTTCTGCTGCACTTTTGTCACTAGAACTGTCATTCGACCAATCGTCGACAAAACGTAATTTTCTCATGGCTTATTGAGGTGAGAAAATAAGATAAATTACACCGCACGTATGAAAAAGTATTTTCATCCATGCGGCGTGAATAACCTTGTTTTCTCCCCTCAAATACGGTGAGAAGATGGTGTTTTGTTAACGCTCTCTGATGACAGTTCAGGTGAGAAATTTTTTATTGACTCGCCTCTTGTTTGTGGTGAACAAGAGTTTTTTCTCTTTGCAACTCTTTGAAACAAAATAAATGTGTTTGTTTCGTGGATAAAAAATTATGTGTTCATATCGGGGAGAAATAAGAAATTCCCACTTGATCAAATTGCGGCCGGCCTCTCGCTCTTGTTAGAATTTCCTATTTTCTCCCCTTGGTAAACAAATAACAATTGTTAATATGACGACCGCCTTCTGTTTAAAGTCGTATCACTCGGCAGATATTGGTCCGATTGAAAAACTAATTAATTTACTGCATTTCTGAGGCCATGCGTTACACACTGGCATTTTCATTGACGAAAATCCGTTGAGTAAAAAAAGTAATTATTTTTCCTGTGACGATTGTCAAAGATATGTGATTTATACTCGATATATGGGACATACTCGATACACTCAATATACTCGAGTATAATGTCGAGACGTGGAATACCCTTATTGTGTTTGCATTATTATCATTTTTGTGTTGAATAGAAGTTATTATATTTCGAAGAATAAGGGAATTTCGGTAGAATGTACTCAACAAAGGCAAAAAAAGAGCCTACGGTGTCGAATTTTTGTACATTCAATTCTAGTAATTTTACGAATAGCAGAACGTAGTGGTTGCAGGCAGGTTGCACTCTTTTTTTGTCGAATTGAATAAAATTTTATTGGTAAACAGTAAACACAAGTGGAACAAAAGCGACTGCTATTAACGTTGAATTAACGTATTTTGTTACTCAAACTAAATCCAATTGGTAACTGCGCAACCATAATGTCAACAAAAAAGCGATAAGTCTCGATAAACGTGAAGCGTAACATAGTAAATCTATTACTTCTATTGTTTAAAGTCTTTTGCATGTGTATGCAAAATCTACTACTTCAATGGTTTTAACATACATTTTGTTAAATAAAAAAACTAGAATCATAGCGTATCGCTTATTATAGTCGTTGTTATCGATAACAGATCTTCTCTTTTCTCAACCTCCGGCTATCTTTTGGAAATATATTGGTTAGATCTAGAATGGGAGGAACACTGATCAACACAAGTACTGTTTAACTGATCCTGTAGGCTGTAGGGCTGATCGTACAAAGTTCTACCGATACAATTTTAAATCATAGAAACTGCGCCGATAATATATTGTTGGTTGAAGGTTTTGAAGATGATTTCAGTTGGAAACTCATCTAACCACGCATTACATTCTCTGCGTTGGAGGGCATGGAATCGTAAAATGTTAAATAGATTGACGAAGTCAATTAGTCGTTTTCAATTCGTTTATCATTGATGATAATCCCTGTTCCGTTGAAACGTAGTTTGTGAATTGTATCCTATATGATACGTAATCTAACATTATACCAGGCCTGAATCGACTTGAACTTATAATTAGAAAATTAAACAGTTCACTGGCGTGATGTGACCGTTTTTCTATCGTTCGCTGCAAACAATATTTATTTCGAATGTTGTGAAGAATGTGTATGTGAGTGTATTGTGTATCTACATCTTCTATACCATTCAAACGATTTCTATTGTTTACAGTTCATATTATTTATACATTAGAGTTAAAACGCCGTGTGTATCAAATATAATGAATGGTATACTGAAAATGCGATGGCAAAAGCATTTTGTTTGTAAATAAATAGACGAACGAAACCACTCTTCTCCGAGATCATATGACTGTGAATTCCATTATTCAACATTTTTCTTACAAAAAAAAAAAAAAATTTATTTCTATTCGTTCGAAGTAACGTTAGCATTTTATCATTCCACCGAGTCTTACATTACAATCACCTATAACAGACATTTATTTATTATTTTTTAGGTCGGTCACGTTTACCGATGATGCCGCAGTATTTAATACAAAAAGTAAATAACGTTACGATACATAAATTAGGTTTTTACTCTCTAACTGACATTTAATACGGTGCCATGCCATGTTCTTTAGCTTTTCATTTAAATACACACACACTGGGCGCGTATCAACGCTTGTAATCTTATCGTAAACGGAAAATTTTTTCCCCACGTTAAATTTGGTGTTTTTGTTTTGTTGGGCTACAGAGGTTGTTTCTTTCTTCTTCTTTCGACTTTTTATCAACCAAAATAGAATTTCCAACACATTTTTTTATGATTATTCTCATTTCGAATAAATAATATTTTGAATGGTGTGACCAGTTTGATTTGTATCAAAAAAGATTTCCATCGCTTTCCGTTTGTCGATAATAATGGGTACCCTGCCTGACGAGAAAATATTTCAATGATTTTCAAGGGATATCATATTTCGTTCGACTTGTTTCTTTTAGGATTCCCTAAGAGGTGCGGGAAAACAGAAAAACCTTTTAAAAATTTTGAACACTCAATTTGTGACAATAACAACTTTTACATCGTTAACTATTGAAAGAATTACACAAAAAAGCTCAAAGACCGTCGGAAAATAGCGGGAAACAGGAAGATACGCGACTGTTTTGTGGCCCACCATAAAATTTTTTTATGAGTTTTATGTTGTTTACCTCTGCTATGGATACCCACCTAACTTTTAGGTAGTAGAAAGTTATCGAAACTTCATGGCAAGTACTCCAAAACAGTGACAGAAGTTTGGGGTTAAGTTACAGAAACATTGTTTTGGTCTTATCGTTTTTCACTAGTTTTTCCAACATATATCTGTTTTGCTAAAAAATCGTAGGACATATTTCCAATAAATGGTATTGACAAGACGAAACAGAATATCTAAATTGATGAATAGGAAAATCGCCGGGTTGGTCGATCAGTAGCTATTGGCCTGAGCATGAGAAAACCAGCCTGTTTTGCGTGTTTTCGCTCGTTTTGACCATCCACTCTTCCATATCTCTGTAGAAATCTGCACACAATGATGTGTAATATGGCAAATGATAGATGTTCACTATCTAGTCAATCAGAAAATCTATGGTGTTTGAAAATTGGATTCGTTGATCAGTAGCCAGGAGTCTAATTTTCTAACGTTAATCTTCAGATGCAATAATTGTTGTAACGATGTTGTCACAATTTCAGTGTGTAAAGGTCTTTGAATGGTATACTTTTCCCGTTTTCCCGCACCTCCCTGATTGTTAACGGCCAATAAATTGTCAGTTGCAGTTTATTTAAAATATTGAAAAGATATCGGGACCGGGAGCATTATGTTCAAATCATGGAATCGGTCAATGGTTATGATGCAATATGCAAATTTGCTAATTTTTAATATGTCTTGGGAATTCCGATCTTTGTTTGATGCAGTTTTTCCCCTGAATCCTGCAAATTAATTTCAACACTACAGTTGAGTGGGTCTTACAATTTACCACTGCAGTAAATCTAAATGTTGATTTTTCATTCACTAAATCGGTCTTGTGATTTACGTGTACAGTGTACACTGTACGCACAGTTGAAATAAGCACCAATTTGAATGATTCAGAAGTGTTAATTCAAAGCGAAACTAGAAATTTCATCTATTGAGATCACCCGCCTTATAACTCGTTATTCCATTGTTGTCTGTTTAACGGAATATCCTACGCTGTCTGTCTTTTTTTGGGAAGATTGGGGAGATTAAAACTTTTTACGACCAAAAACAAAAATCCGCTTAATCGTTCCATTGATTTATTAAATATCGTAGACACATGGTATCACTGCTTCTAAGATATAAAATTACAACCCAGCAACACGTAATTGGTTTCATGTATTGGAGCAATATAGAAAAAAAAGAATTCTTCAACGAAAATTGTTGTCTGATCCAACAGAAATATTGTGGTACAAATACAATTAACGATCGGTTGTTATAGAATGACTTAATGTATATGTTTGTCGCTAGCTATAACGTCTAAGAATTCGCTTTGGTCTTTTTTTCGTTAATATGAAACAAATCCCCTGCAAGAGTTACCATCTGTTCCGTTCAATAAAACACCAAATTTTTCGACTTGGGAAACTATTTTTTGTTCGAAGAGAAATGTGAAAACAAATGAAATTTTACTCGATTATCAGTTACGTAAGACACGAGAAGACATATGGAATTTGTATTCAAACAGTCATTATAATCGGAATCTATTTTCATGATAACATACAGAAGATGTAGGTTTAACGTACTGTACATAAACCGCTGTGCGCTAACATCCTGAAATAGTCTACTAGCACCGATAGACGATTACATAAGACGTCTCTATAAATGATTCTAATTACTGTCCGAATTGATTACGTGTACATATAAATAATGTCATAACCCATTACATGTTCTGCTATTAAATTGATTCGCCTTGTATTCATTGACAAGATACGAACCCTAGATTGATGCTAAACAAATAGAATATATCGAAACGAATTCACATAAACAGAAAATTATAATTTACTGTTGAGAGCCGTCCGTGTTTCGTGTTGTTGAACTAAATTTATAGATTTTTTTGTTGTTCGTTCTCTGGTACATACATAACACAATCTATACGAAAACTATATTTATATCTATATGCAACATCAGCATACTGATGGTCACATGCGTGCGTGTAGTTTATTTACGTTTTACTCGTTTCATGTGATACAATTTACTTTTCGTGTTTTTTCTATTTTCGTCCGATTTGTCGTTAATAGTTTCTTTTTATGTGCTCAATAATTTAATGACTTTCGAGTGAAATAGAAATTTTGGTCGACAAAGACAACGCAGAAAGACAGGACACAGTTTTACGTTTTGTATAAACAATTCTGGAAAGTTTTCAAATGTGTTTTTCTCTCCGTTCCGTTTAATAATTTATTTCGAAATGGGACGCTTTTCCGATATTTCTTTTTCGTTTCAACAAAAACCAAAAAAAAAACTTTCCTATCATTTATTTATAGTTTTTGCGTTATAAGGTTGATTTCACGTACCAGCTGTTAGCGCTAGACCATAAAATTACAGGCCATTAACCTTTCGACGAGAGATTAACCACTGACAGAGAAATTGTAGCAAAAATTCTAATTTGATGGAAAATTGAATTCAATTCATAAAAATTCCGATAAAAGTAGATGCGACATTTATACATGGTCAGTATCCGTGGATGATAATATCGATTTTGGCGGTCAATATCGTCAGGAATGATATTATCGTAAAAAAACAAACAATAATTTCGTCATCTGGACAATAATATCGTGTTTGGAACGATAATATCGTTTTTTGAACGACATTATCGTTCAAAAAACGATTATTATCTTTCAGAGGACGAAATTTTAAGCCAAGCGAGATATGTGGCTACTAGAGCTTCATTCCCTAAAATTTCCACAAAACAAATAAGTAAGGGGAAACCTATTGTGGTTGTCTAGAGATGCCAAATCAGTGAAAAAAAATGTCCGTCTGTCTGTACGTCTGTCTGTCCGTCTGTCTGTCCGTCTGTCTGCACGATAACTTGAGTAAAACGCATCCGATTTTGAAAATTCTTTTTTTCCCGTTTGGTTATGTCAAAAGACAGGCTAAGTTCGAAGATGAGTGATCTTGGATCGACCCCTCCCGAGCTGTGGCCCAATAAGTGCTTTACGGTTTCTCGAAGATATCTCCGAACATTTAAACGTTACACTTGCAAGTGATACGTCAAATAAAAGGTATTTACAATACCAATCGACAAAAAAAAAGTTTTAGGAAATCGGATGACCGACTCGTGAGTTAGACCCCTTGGTGTGAAACAGTCACAGGGCGGCAAGCAGTTTTTGCTTGTAGGTCGGCCACATTTGAACATATTTCGTCTGTTTTCGCTTTATTAGATAGGTATTGACCGTACCAATCAGGGAAAAAAAGTTTATGAAATTATGTTCTCCGGAGCGTGAGCTAGGTCTCTTGGAGTGACCTCTTATCTGGCTACTCGGCCGTACAGTGAACGTGGAGTATTTTGTCAATATCTCGAGTATATTTTGACCGAATTTCATGATTTTTTTTTTGTTTGAAAGGTATTAACGAATGTAAAGCGACGGTACTATTTCCGGTCTCCTAACAAAATGGCTGCCGGCGGCCATATTGGATTTTAGTAAAAGCGATATAAATTGGGAAAATTTGTACTTAGATAGTTTCTGTTAACAGAGAAGTAATTGGTTATGTGTGGGGGTTTTAGGAATCCCATATGTGGACTTCTATATATATATCTATATACAGCTATATTGAGCAATATACAGACATGTAGAGCTATATAATAGCATATGCATTTGTCGAATGTTTATTGATAGTGAAATATAGGTAAATATAGCGGTATATAGCTGTTTAAATAGGAATTTATGAAATTTGACTTCGTACGGGGCTGTCTATATTGCCTCCGGCAATTTATTTGTTGATGATAGCAAGGCAAAGAGTGGATAATGCAAGTGATTTTAAAGCGCGAATAGTTTTTCAGCAGAGAAGAAAATGAAGTAAGAGAAATAAAGAGTTTCACAATAAAGGCTTTTGATACGAATAGGTGTTTCGTACGGGTCGGCGTTAGCTATGTTTTTCTTTGTATTTTTATATATAAATGCTCGTAAAACATCAGGAAACGTTCAAAAACGTTTAAAACTATGAACTAGCGAAGTAAAAAAAATGGGAATTTTTGAAAATTAATTCCCAAATATTAGGCTCTGGTGGCCACTGACGAACTGGCGGAATACTATGTAGAAAGGATGCATGCCTTCAATCCACTAAAAAATTGAGACACTAGTTTACGAATAATTGCGTTCTTCCAATACCCTCTCTAGTAACCTAACTACATTTATTAAGGTGTCAAAAATGCAGCGTAGCTACGTAGCCAACGTACATGTAAAATAAGAAGTTAGTGCACAGTATATGATTCTACAAACAATGGAATAAGGTGATATTTTGACAGCGTCGAAATGAAGTTGGTTTGCTAGAGAGGGTATTGGTTCTTCACAATGAATTTTATTTGCTGAAAATTGACGAAATTTAGCAAAACATTTCTGAATTTAGCGAAGTATTTTTCGGTAAATTTAGGTACAATTAATATGAACCATTCTCAGAGCAAACGTACGATAGTCATCATAGATGAAAGGCGAATCTCTCAGAGAGACCGGAAACTCGACACTAATGTGATAGAAGGTGAATCTCCCACGGAGATCGGAATAGCAACAACAAACTAAACATAAATGTCGTAGTTAGTCGAACTGTACACCAGCTGAGGGTCAGTTCTTTGTGTGTTTGTCCATTTTCCACATACCTGGTTGGCCTAGCGTAATCTAGGAGGCAGGCATAGCGAATGGAATACATCGCTCGCTGGGTATAGTGGAGTCGAAGTCGGTATTTTTCGGTAAATTTAGGTACTGAAACTCTGTAGAATTCGGCAATTTTCAGTAATTTTAGTAATTGAAATTTCCAATAATTGGCACTAGCGTTTCTATGTATGAGTGGGGGTTTATAAGTTGTAGATAATAATGCAAATCCCCCGAAAATTAATATTAAATTTTGAGTGGCATTGAAGAAACTTAGATCAGCTAGGTGTAGGCGAAGAGATAAAGAAATGAAAATGAAAGAGTTACAGTAAGCGATAGCATAGGCTGATGTACGAATAAAAGTTATCGGTCTGTTAAAGCTGCAAAATTGCAGGAGTATCAAATGAAAAATAGCAGAGCTGAACGACATTTTTACCACAAGATATTCGTAATTTTATCCTTCGGAAACGGCAAATGTTTGTCCTTTGTCGTCACTAGTCATTAAATATTTACTTCTTTTGTTTGACGTATCGTTTAATGGTTGATACGAAATCTTTTACTTCATTTGTTTCAACATACATTTTACAATATAAGAGAACAGTAGCCAGAGGCGACTGCTTATTTTTGACAAAAATTTGATATAAAATTGGAATGATTGAGAAGCGAAACAAATGCACCTGGACTTAAATTAGTGTTATGTGTTGTGTTTATGTACACTAAGTAAATAGAACAGCAAATTTTGTTCTATGTTCTTATTGGTTCTCTTAACGTTATTGCAATAGATTCTATAAAAGTTTGACCTTTTCATAAAATATTACCGAAAGATTGCGCTCAAGATTGTGTAAATACAAACCGTATTACTCCCGGAAGTATCAATCGGATGTCCGTCTAAAATTTCCGCACTGAACTTACGAAAATAAACCTGGGAAGAAACTCACTTCAGTAACACAAAAATGATGTTAACAACGTTTCAATCCTCTTTTTTATTCTTTTGTGTTCGGGAACATGCAACGAAAGTCGTAGGTCACATTGATAGAGTTTCTCGAAGCAATAATCAATTGTTCCTGCATATAAAGAGAGTTTCCCAACATTTAATAAACTGAAAATCTGTTCAAAATGTTATTAAATTTCAGTCGTTCTACGATAAAAATGATAAAAGGGAATACACAAAATCGACGCTTTGTTATGACGAGAGAAGAACGGCAGTTATGTACATTATCAGTATTATATTCACACATAACAATTTTGAACTCAAGAGTCACTTGGCAACAAAATTTTCCACATTTTTTTTCCTCCAATTTATAGACGCTCGTGTTGGCATATGAATAAAAGAAAAGCTTTCGTCGTGTATGTACGTACGTCGGTATACTGTGTATGCTTATAATGGCTCTAAATAAATCAATTTGATAGATTCGAAACGTAAGAAGGTGCAGATATATAGATTGTGGCACTTTACTTGGATTATGATTGATTTTATAATATTTTGGAGAACGATGTGTCTTGATTTCAACAGCATAATCGTGCGGTGTATTGTATGGTATCTAATATTATCGCATTGCGTTGTATTTATACACAGCTTTTGTGTATGTTCTACTACAACAATGTGTGGCAAAATTAATGAATTAGACACATACCCAAGCGAATCAAATTCAGTAATTCGAATAGCACAGCTTCGTATTTCTGTGCGTTTTTTGCCATTCATATTGAAGTCACATACTAGATACTTATAATTCATATAATTGCTCAACAGCGTGAGATCGATTCTAGTCTACGTCATCCGTCATGACCCCGCAAAGAAAAAACTTTGTCTCTCGTTCTTTGAACATAACAAGATCTCCATAACAGGAGGTTCACTCGGTACAATTAGCCTGCTACGGACGGCTATTTTTCAGGACTTATTCAGAATTAATCGGATTTTTTTCGAATTTCCAAAACTTAAATTCCTAATACTAAACTCTGCTTACGTAATGTTCAAAGAATTGAAGTAATAGATTTGATATTACTCTATCGAAAATACTTTGATCGGAAGAAGTTGTAGTTCCGTCTGTGACAGGTTAATAAACGAGAAGTATTTACATTTCCGGACTCCGATTGACACTTCACTATACCCAGCGAGCGATGTATTTTAATCGCTATGCATCCTAGATTACGCTTGGTCAGCCAGGTGAAAATAAGCTTTGTCCAATTCAAACGACTGTTGTAAAATCCATTCGCTGGTGTTTAAAGGAGCTAGCCATCTTCTACTGATATTGCCATTCAAAGCGTTTCAAACTTTTTTACTCTTTTTTACCATTCAAAAATGTCGAATTTTCGACATTCGCTGGTTGTACCTTCGTGACCAGGTTGTCGAGAGAAGCCATTTTAACACGAGTTAGCTTTGAACTAGTCCCTCTAACCGGAGCGATAACAATCGATACTCAAATTGACTCGTGAGTCCCGGGCTGCCATGGATGCCGATTCTTCGAAATGGTCAAGCGGATCCGGAAACTGAATACAGTTTTGTGCAGTACTTCGTCTCCATCAATCAGAATATGGAAAAAAAATTAGAGATGGTGTCACGACCCCATTTAAGTTTGGTTCAGTCCCACTGTGTCCTTAAATACTTGTCTAAATTAACCTCAAATACGTCTGCTAACATCTGTCGATGTTTGAATTTCAATATTTTCTCCGATTCGGTCCGTAAACTACTATTCTGCTACACAAAATTCAAAAATTTATTCTGTCGAGAAAATAATCTTTTTTTGGCCGATAATCTTTGAAAAGACCTTGGCGTGAATGATTTCCATTTCGTTGGCTGTAACTAAAACCCAAACAATAATAAATACGGCGTGGATTATAAGATGGACTTTGTTTATTTTGATTATACTCAAAATGAAATGTTAAATTTTTATGTTATTCATGATGATTGTTGTGTAGGTTCGTTTTCGCTGTAGTATGCATAATATTATACGTTCCTCGGATTGAATTTATTTATTTATTTCAGTTTTTTTTTCGTAGAAAAGTTTTTCAGATCGTGATTGCATTTGGAACGCTTGATATTTTAATTCTATGAAAGTGGGCCCGTGTAAAGATCGTAGAGTGTGTATCACACTACATTTGAATGTTTCGGATTATTTGCTATTTGTGTAGATGGTTTTAATTGCCTTGTCTAGCAGAAAATTGGTGCTTTGAGGGGTATTACCGATACACATGTTGCTAATTGCATTTACCAAATTTTGTTAGAATTTAACCAACCAAATTTTGATGTTTCATCCGTACACTTACCCAAGCAGTAAACCATTTTTCTGTCGGACGTTTACACAATCGATTAAGTATTTTCGCTGATTTTACAAACAATTTGTTGATTTAAATGACTTTGTTGTTATTAAATCCGATGATTTGCGAAAACGTATTTAGCAACTGCTCGAGCAACTGCCATACAAAATTCATTTAAATAAAAAACACAAATCAATATCAAGATCCGACAATACACGCTGTTCAGCACTGCATGTAAAAACAACAGTCCAGCAACTAGAGATATATCTCAATGCCTGGCCCAATGACTGTAAATTTAAACAATCCTGAAGTGCTCAAGTCTCATGTCGTTCAATGCATTTGACGCTTTTGTTCACGACTGAAGTTCATGATTGTACCTTCTTAGTCCACACTTAGGGATGAAAAGCATCGTTGACGAGGTCAGTGAACAATTGAATGTGTAAATAATATTATGATCATACCATATAGTACTGTAGCTATAGTCATACTCGATACGAGCACTCTCGAAATAATGATAAATCATTAGAATGATTAAAATTGATTGTTCGAATTGTGTCTGATCGTTCTGATACCTCACCGAACAACATTCTGATACCAAGCTATCGGCAATATCGTCGGGTATAGTATCTGATTAATTGAACGAACGTTGTTACAAGCTTTTCTGTAGTGTTTCAGCGATTGTTTTATTTTGAAAAGGAGGTCGCGTGTAATTTGCAAGTATGTCGTTTTATTACTTGTACGTTGAAATGCATTGCAATACGCTTAAATCAAACCTTTTAAGTTCTTTCTTTGCTATATGGTATACTCATGATACTTCATGCTTGGTGGATTTATTAGCACGTATCAGTTTTAATGTCTTGCATGACACCACGATACCTCGTATTGAAGAACAACACAAAAATTGTGAAGGTGGTTAATGCGACTTTGCGGGAAAAATGATATTTATAGGCTTGCTGTGAAAGCAGGAAAGGCGGATTTTCTCTACAGAAAGCCCCATTCACGGTTCTATATTAATCATTCAGTCGGTGGCGGGACATTTATATACGGTTAATATCGCTAGGAACGTTCTGTGGACGATAATATCGTTCTGTGGACGATAATATCGTTCTGTGGACGATAATATCGTTCTGTGGACGATAATATCGTTCTGTGGACGATAATATCGTTCTGTGGACGATAATATCGTTATGTAGACGATAATATCGTTATGTAGACGATAATATCGTTCTGTAGACGATAATATCGTTCTGTAGACGATAATATCGTTCTGTAGACGATAATATCGTTCTGTAGACGATAATATCGTTCTGTAGACGATAATATCGTTCTGTAGACGATAATATCGTTCTGTAGACGATAATATCGTTCTGTAGACGATAATATCGTTCTGTGTACGATAATATCGTTCTGTAGACGATAATATCGTTATGTGGACTATAAAAGCGATATTATCGCTCTAAGAACGATATTGACTTTGTAGAAATGTCGTCTCTCCATTCAGTCGATCGATGACTCAGACAACAGATAGAATTCTCCAAATTGAAGAATTACAAATAAATTTGCCTTCCCACCCATTGGTCAAATATAAACAGAACTAGCCAATTCCTTGCAATTTCATTTATTTCACGAACCTTACATAATGCATAATGAGTTCACTTGTGCCTGCCGCCCTATTCAACTTCTCTTTTCACCAACGTCGATATGTCCACAATATTGATCTGCTGCAGTTGTTGCTGCTGAGCCAATTGGTTCTTCTGTTGATGTTGGACCTGATAGTGGGTCTTTTTCACGTGTCGCATAAAATTCGAGATCAGCCAGCGTCGTGATCCATTCTTGTTTCGATGCGACGAAATTCCTATCTGTATTCGGCACATACAACATTCAATCGTTGCCGACATTTTACCCTCCTCTGGTCGATGATAGAATATGATCGAATAATTGAGCGACAGCGAAGTACCACAGCCCGACTTTAGTTTATGTTTCACATTGAGCAACCAACGATTGATGGTGTCTCGGATTCGATGCTCGTCATTTTGAGTTTTGACCGAATTTTCCTGCAGTCGTATGCGTTTCACTTCATGAATGGATCCTTCGTAATGTGAAGAGGAATTCGCTGGTGCCATCGACGAGTCGTTGCGCTCACCAAATAATATCTGATCTTCTTCATCTTCGTCGTCCAGGATGTAAGGATTGTTACTGACACTTTGATCGGATTCTTCGATTTCCTCGACTGCAGATGACAATGAGTCAATGGACCGTTTGAACGATGTCCGTTGCAAATTTCTCTGATGATTCCACTTTAAACGTTGAACGAAATGTTCCCGATTGGCATTGTCCTCGTGAGCCGCTTTCATGTATGTTGGTATGGATAAGATAAGTTTCCGATGGCCGGGCAGTATTCGGAATAGTTTGGTGATGTTGTAATACGGTCCGAAATATTTTTTCCTTTCTTCAACCGTGTCAGTCACAAGCCGAAACAGATCTTCACGTGCGAATCGTTCAATCTCATTAAGATCTTGTAGCGAGAAGTCTTTCAGTGTCTCGTACGTATTATAGCCCAGAAATTCCAACAAATTCATCAAATATGTGGGAATCGGTCCAATATCTTCATTTAGAACATCCAAAATGGATCTGGTTGCTACAGTTGACTCTGCATTTGGTTCAGATCGTTCAGACATCGCCAATACTAATCACAAATCACGTTAAAGTTAGACACTTTTACAAGCAAAACAAACCAAACCAGTAATCGAGTTCGACTGAAAATGGCTGATTTCGAAGCGACAATGTTTCGGTACCTAGTACGTTCGTGCATGTGTGTGTGCAAGTGAAACGAGTGAATTCAAAAGATTATAATGATTACGGTTGATTCGCCGACTCAAGTCGTCGTTACGGTATAATTTATTACGAATTCAATTAAACGGCCTTGGTGCTAACAGCCGTACCATGCAGGTAATTTTTCCAAATAGTAAACAACTCTGCGATACCGTATGCCATTAATTCGCTCGAAACGATAACAAAATGTTTAAAAATAAATTTTGGAAAAATTTGCTACGGAGAAACCGTTGTATACGCATCACCGTTTGCATGATTTCAACCGAACGCATAAGTGTTGGTTATTTCGGTTTCTTGATTTCATGTGTTGTATTCCTGCGCATATTCAATAACACAGAGTTGATATCTGAGTCCGGAATGAAGTCAATATGAAGCGAACACACAACTGTGTGTAGGGATGTGTGTAAGTAGGGAACGACAATTTTTCGTTTATATGGTGAGGTTTTTTTTGCTTTCTTAAAGATGTGCTATACAGGCAGCTGCTCATTCTGCAATTGTTTATTCCTTTACATTGCACGAGAATAATTTTCGCAAAGTCTTAGACCAGTACGTACGAAGAGTGAGTATAGGATATGCGTTTGTTGTATCGTTTCGAAATTCAATTCCTACTGTAAAAGAGGTATGTCTGTAGATATGTAACTTAGGTGCTCAGTCCCTAAAAAAAGAGTCAATCAGTTCTATATCAGCCTAAGAAGGTTGGAATGTTATATTTTAATTACGGACAGTATGAGGCTTAGAAATTTGATGGAATTAAGGCAATAGATAATATATAAGACATAATTCTATTGACAGAGCTTCTTAGTTCGATCGTTGAAGTCCAGTTTCTGGATATGTTATAGTCTTTTACTTTACTAGGGAGGTAATAGGGCCATTCCTTCCCTAGAGAAAACCCTTTATCTCGCTCGTAAGGCAAAATAGCATACTGCACTAGGGATAAAAAGATGAAAAGTAGATTTTTCGTGTGAATTTTGGTGATCCGAGACGTAGCCGAGACTTTTCATTTTTATACTGAGTTATGTAATGAATCTTACATGCTAAGGGCGTCGAAATTAGTACTTGAAGCATGAAAAGTACGGTTTTCGACGCATGCAGCATGTAAAGTAAATGTACTACTTCATCAATATGATCCATATGGTTGTAATAAGCCATTTTCTACCCTAGAGAAAACAAACGTTGTAAATCTTATTGTAATCTCTTTGTTTTATGTATTTTTCATTACTCAATATCACTAACTTATCGCACTATCTCTACGTTTCAAGGTGGATGCACCCACCGAAGTAGTTGCACCCACAGCAGTAGTTGCACCCACAGCAGTAGTTGCACCTTTTGTACTAATACTATCCGTAAATATAGATATTCGTCCGGGTCACCCTGCGTAACCAGCTTGTTTTATCTTTGTGACCTTATGATACCCTTATATCACGGTGTTAATCCGACATTAGGTTTGTGTACCCCTACAAATTTGTGTTGGTTGTTTTGTTTTGAATGGTGGTATTACTTCCCTGTTCAATGTTATCTGTAGATTCTCCGAAGAAGATAAACATGAATGTCGGTCGTTTCTCGAAGTGAAATTGAAAAATGTGAAGTCATTAATTCATATAAATACACAGCCAGCGTGTCCCTATTTACCGGAGGCATGAAGACAATCGATGTTTGAACGAACGACTATAAGGGAACTTTGCAGGTAACGATCGGATATTTTTCGCATGCTCTTTGTGTACGGTTTATTGTAATACGATTATTGCACGCACTAAAATTGGTGGTTTATGGGACCCATTTTGGAGTAAATTTCATGAGTGTTGTTAAGGTTCAATGTAAACCCTAATCGGTCGTGAAAATGCTTTCAACAATATTGTTCTTTCACATAGACCGCCGCGGTTTACTGTATTCAATTTTTTTTTTGCTTGTCTGTACATCCACCAATTACTGAAGATTATTTATTGACAAAATGTGGCGACAATAACATTCGGATGGGTCTAAGCTCTGTCGAAAAAATACCAAATTTCAGCTGGCTGATTTAACAGGAAATTGTGCGAACGTAGGGAAACTCGTCATGAGACCGTAACGAAAGTGTGATTCGGATTGCGATATATTATTGTATTCTCACAACTGTAATGCCATCATCATACGTTTGTCGATTGATTCGATAATAGTGAAATATTACTTCATTAACTACGCATTTAATCTGTCGATATACACATGTAATGCTTCGCTCTATGCTAGATATGCACAAAAAAAATGCGAAAAAAAACTGTATCGATAGCTTTCACTTTACAGCAATAATTGGTTATTGTTTGCAATGCAAATGAAAATTTGTTCGCTGTAAAGACTTAATAAATGATTCGATGTAGAGACAACGGCTGTCTGTAGTGTGGCATTTTATTATTATATGCCACACGCAATTTGAATTTGCACACGCAATGTATAGTATACGTTTCGAGTGTATATATAACCAATATGTATAGACGTTCATGTTTTACACATTTTGACTTTCCCGTCACTTACTGTTTCGCGACCTCGTATAATATTTTAAAAATCGACTTGACGAATTTTTTGTGTTGTATCTAACTTTAGCCAAATGGTTTGAACACAAAAAATTATTTTTTTTTATTTTGAATTGTTGTTGCCGTTGAAGTGTATAATAATATTGGCAGACAACGTTTTCGGATCGGAGAGTTGATTGATGTGTTTGTATTTTTCGGTCGGATTTGTGTAAAATTCTAAGAAAACTTTAAATTGGGTTAGAATTGATAAATATTGTGCATGCACATAATGCTAGACCTAAGCAAATAATATATCTCTCTCCTTCGCTAAGAAAATTGGTCTGTACTATTCGCACTTTGTGCGATTAGACTTTATATCACTGTTCGCACTTCGTAATTAAAATGTCACCGTTAAGTGTCCATTCCACTCAACAAAAAGTACTTCATGAGAGAGCCGTGAGAGATCGAGCATTTGACAGCAAAGAAAAAATTAAAAAAATTCAAATTTGTCTCTCACACGGAGTACTTTTTTTGTAAGCGGAAACTAAGCATTAACCTTTCGTATTATTTTTCAACATTTTTGTAAAGCGAAGCACTCTCTTCTACAAATATTTTGTAAAAAGATAAAGGAAGTATCACTCACTTTTACAAACATTTTGTAAAGCGAAGCATCACTTTATTCTACGAACACTTTGTGAAAGGAAGCATTCTTCGCTCTACAAACACTTTGTAAAAGGAACCGCCCCTTCTTCCACAAACAATTTTTTTAAAGGAAGTAACCATCACTCTCTCCTAGTACAAACACTCTGTAAAAGGAAACATCCCTCTCTTCCACAAGCACTTTGTGAAAGGAAGCATCACTCTCTTTCACTAACACTTTGTAAAAGGAAGCAGCACTCTCTCACTAAAACACTTTGTAAAAGGAAATAACCATCAATTTCTTCTACAAACACTTTGTAAAAGGAAGCCTCTCTTCCACAAACACTTTGTAAAAGGAAGCATCACTCTCTTACCAAATTTTTGTGAAATAAAGTATCACTCTCTTCTACGAACACCTTTTAAAGTGAAGCATCACTCTCTTCTACAAACACTTTGTAAAAGGAAGCATCACTCTCTTGACAACTCTTTGTGAAAGGAAGCATAACTCTCTTCTACGAGCACTTTGTAAAAGGAAGCATCACTCTCTCCTACGAACACTATGTAGTAAAGCATTACTACAAAATTGCTTGTATAAAAGAGTGATGGTTGTTTCTACAAATAGTTAGTTGAAGAGAGTGATGCCTTATTTCACTTTTCGCACTTTGCATGACTAATCGTAATCGTAATAAAGACTAATGGCACTTTATGCGAATATCCTTTTCGAAGAAAATTTTTGCATATTGGTTTTCTGTTTATTAGCATGAACGAACAAAACAGAATCTATATTCATTTTCAAAGGAACGACGGTTCAGCAAGACATGCGATATTTCGTATACACATTGTCGTGCAAAGTTTTTTTTTTATTTTCATTTTTGTTCCAATGAAGGAAGCAACTTAGAATGTCTGTAAGTTCTATATTGGGCATGGAATTGATTGAAAAAGTGAAGGTTATCAATGTAACAACCTTTAGCTGATTTAAATTCTACTCAGGCAACGTTGGAATGGTGACTTAAGGAAATACAAATTTTATTTGTTCTGTGGCACAGCAAAGACGAGAATAAGCCAGTATAGTTAATTATAAAATCGATAAAATTCTTCCTGTAAGTGGTTTGCGAACTGTTTTCGCAATCAGTTAGAGTAGGATAGGGTTAAACTTAATGAAACTGCCTATACCACATTCCGATAAAAATATTTATTTGTTTTTGTCAGTAGGTGAAATTGATGGAGACTGATGCGACGCGACGTATACACCGAATCAATAAAACATTTTTATTTTTTAATAATAAAAATTTTCCACGAAACCATACACGGCTATGCGAAACACTCTTTTAGGAAATTTGTTCGTCAACAAAAATAAGATGTTTACCTCACTGTCGCCTGTGTCAATTTTAAACTCTAATTTTACCAGCATTTTGTTGTTTTTGTCGTACGGTTTGATCATCTACTGACTGTAAATTCGACTCAAATTTTATTGGCAACATTGAATTATTTATTATGCCAGTAAAGGCTCTTCTTATTTCACTTCTACTTTAGTGGTATTTGTACTCTATATTTTGTCAATCAATTGACAATTATATAACCTGAAGTGCATCGCTTATAATCGGCTTATCATCGATAGATTTTACTATCGTCATTCGTCCAGTCATACCGGAGCCATGCATATTATGTTGCTAAAACACTGAAATTACAGTCTGTCTTAAATTGTATCGATTATGTAATGAGTGTATATTGATTGATAAAGAGCTGGGATCGGTTGTGATTGAATTGCACAAATTTAAATAATGGTTGTACCGTCAAGATAACCAAAATTCATTCATCACTCGAATTTAATGTCAAATTTGGAATCATCATTAAGGAATTTAAGGGATTTGTTCAACAAGAAAGCCTGAATTCTACCACAAAATCTTTTACTTCAACTTAACATACTTTTAATACGATTCCAATTCCATCAGTTGTATGTCCAAGCCTTGGACTCCAAGTATTCTTCCTTGTAAATTGACATAACACTTGCTTCCATTTTTGATGCAACACCAGGGTTCTCCTAGGAGTGCTTAGCTGCTACGCAAGATTTATGATCTGTGGTCGGTCGTCCCTTTACATACAACCGATAGAACAGGACTAATATTAACACATTGAAATTAATTGCGGCTTGCCAACTTTCAGCACCCTGGACTTTACTTAAATAGTCGAGGAATGCCTCCAAATAAATTTCTAAAAATCCAAAACTGAATTCTAGATTTTTAGAAATTTATTTGGAGGCATTCCACGACTATTTAAGTAAAGTCCAGGGTGCCGAAAGTTGAAAGGCCGCAATTAATTTCAATGTGTTATAATCGACGGAAGTAAAAGATTTTGTGATCAAATTTAAGCTTTCTTGTTGATTTCTAGCTCATAAAACGAATGAAGTAAAAGATTTTCTGCAGCTTCGTCAGTAATTATGTAATAAATACGACCGTCAAATAATCTTTTACTTGACTTGATTTAACATCCTTGTATGTCCAAGCCAGTTGTATAATATTGCCGGGGTTATTTGAATCGTGATTCATATTCAGTACGAACTAATGTTTAATACGAGCCATCTATCGTAAATTATATGTATTAATTGTATGGACATTTGAACTGTAACCGAAATTAGAATCATGAATCATTCTGTGTTAAGCAACTAAAGAAACAACAACCAACCAACCAACCAACCTATCTTAACCATCCAACCAAACAATTGTAAAACCGATCAAACCGTTATAATAAAGAAATTTAAAACAAATATTAAAATCTAGGATTTTAAACACCAGTTGTGTGTCCAAAAATTATACTGATGTATTACATGCAGCCGTGGGATATATGATACAATTCTCGTATATCCAAAATACTTCATACATAGCTTCGACTTCAACTGTAATATACTATTCCGGCTGTAGTAACATAGATACTATGTCAGCTGCATCGAGCGGAACATATGTTTCTATTTAACATGAATGGCGAACAAGTCCGACAATCAACTACATTCCTCTCATGGCGAAATTTTTTACAGTCCGAATGCTGTCTATGGTTTCGAATGCTTTCGAGAAATTTGTATTTTAAGAACCTCTCATATTAAAGAACATTGGAATGCATAACATACCAGTAAAAGTTGAGATGCGTCATTTAATGCGAGCTACAAATATAATCATCAGCCCGATTATTTCGATAGATTTCTGTCTTCGGTTCAAATAAATATTTCGATTTGATCAGTTCGGAATCGACAGAGAAATGCTCAACATTGTAAATATACAAAAAAAATATTTGCATGGAGTTGCGGGAAAACAGGAAAGTAGAAAATTATGCAATTTTGCTTGCTTTCTCGCCAATAGCTGTTGTTCTATGTATCGTTTCGTCAATACCTTTCATTTAACATATCGCGTGTTTTGCTTGTTTTGCCTGTTTATCACTCGTTTTTCAAGCATATCTCTGGATGTCTTCGAAATGTCTTGCGATATGTTAAATGAAAGACGAATGAATTAAAAGATGAATCGACGATACGAAACAAAAAATTTAATTTTTAAGAAAATCGGATTTGTACAACAGTAACTATTGGCGAGATAGCAAGAAAAACTGCATATTTTCGTGATGGACCTGTTTTCCCGCACCTCCCATTACGACTTGATAATCGAAATGAGTCTCGATTCCATTTTAACGGATGCCATAAAATCGTTTTAAGGATTACCCGAAACGAATAGAATTTTCAATTTTCTACAGTCATAGGTCATTTATAAAATGATTTTATTGGATTTAATGTAAATAATACGAAAGCCGGGACAAGAAGTCATTACTCAAATACTCAAAGTGATTCATAGGCAATTTTCCATAAAACAAAATTTAAATTTCTTCACCATCTTTCTCGGAAATCGTCCAAAACATTGCGAAATACTTTTTTTTGTAAACACACGCGCGCGGTTTCATATATATTATAGATGGTTTATATACATATGATGTTAAGCTGGCGATATAAGTAAACAAAACAGAACAAAAAAATGAGTTCAAACAATATATAAAACACAATTCTTGTTCGCTCATATACACATGAAAAGCATTATTAAATTTGCTGATGTGTCTGTCGGTTTCTTTAATGGCTGCTGTCTTAAATACACAACCTACTCAAAATTTACAAAAAAAAAAAAAAAAAACAAGAAAGATAGATACATAGATGGATGGATGGATATGGATAGATAGATAGGTATATACACAAATAGCGAGCTCGATGTTACATTACAATATTATGGTATATAAACAGAGAATGTAGAAGAGAGCCAGCCCAAGTGGTCTATGTCTGGTACTTGGCGTTTTCAAGGCTACGGGCTGTTATCACAGAAGCACCACCGTCAATTAATTAATTAATTTATAAGAAAAAAAAAATATTTTTCATTCATTAGCTTTGTGTCGCTTGTGCTTGTGACCAAGTTATGCGAACATTAATTCAGAAAATTCAGAATTAGCTCAGTCTTTTCGGCGAAATATTTTCTTTTTCTTTTTTTTGTTGAGACTACGTTTCTATTTTTAATTTAATCTTTTTCTCCGTTCTTTTTTTTCGTTCTAGTGTGGTCGTAATTCCGATTCAGGTCTAACCATTCAACCGGCAACATTTGAAGGCATTGAAAAGTAAGTTGATTGGTGAGAACCAATCTAAATTTATTTTCGAAAAATCATTATGAAGTACTTAAGTGCTTGCGAGCAAGGTATACAGTAAACATAAGCCACCATTCTGCATAATAACAGATTATCGTTCCTGTCTTTGTTCGTAGTAACATTGCAACGCGGGTTATATCTTAAAACTACTCGTTTTTATGGCCTAGGCTGATTCATCATGAATGTAACTTAACCGGCTCAGTAATTTTAGTTTATGTTTTTGGGCAAACATGCCTACGTACATTCACATATAAATGTATACTCAACGAAATGACGCTCTTACACCGCGAGAAACTGAAACAAGTTTTAAACTTTTTGTGTTTGTTATTCTAATTTAATTTCCATAAATATTTTTCCATGAGTGGAAAATTAACGATATTTCACTAAACTAGTTGTTGCTGTTTGATTTTTTATGGTTCGATTTATTTGAAATAAATTCGATCGTTTGACATTCGATGCGAACGGTTTTATTTCCTTGTCACACATTTTATAGAAAAAGAAGTTTTATTTTCTTGTTCTATCCTAGAATTTTGTTTGGCATTGAACCGCACACTGAACATTTCAATAGTACATTCATTACCAATTGAATAAATGATGGAAATATGGTTTTTTTTGTAGCTCATTCGAATAAGGGATGTGACACCCCTCTAACTAAAGGTGTTATCGTAAAGCTCCTCAAAAGTGGATGCTTTTGCAATTTATTTCACCGAAAATGTACACACATTTAAAGTAAAGCGTTTCCGCTAAAACGTAATTTTTAAGATTACCGGTATTTCTACTGGGCATCTCTTTTAAACCTCACATCACCCTGCACATCTCTTCAAACGCCAAACGCCATATTTGACTAAGTTTAGATTGGATGTGATTTGGGTGTGAAATTGAGTGGGAAGTGCTATTTTCAAAGATTTTCTTTTGTAAAATCTTATAAATGAGACAATATTTTGAGAGTGCCCAATATACGAGTTTCTTATTTTTCGTGTTTCTGCTGATATGTGACAAAAAATCGATCCGTCCCTCCCTTATTGAGTCAAAAAAAATTGTGACTGAAATAAATGATGTGAAATAATATGGAGCTTATTATTCGGAATATTAATTTTTACATTCTAAAAAACTCTCAAAAATTCCAAAGAAAAATCTTAAATTTTCAAAATTTTGGGAATTTTTAGGAATTCTTGAAAATTCTGAATAGTTTTAAAAATGTCAGATTTTTTAGTATTAAAAAACCATCTAAAACTCAAAAAAATCATTAAACATTCTTGAAACGTCTTAAAAATCCTTAAAAACTCAAAAAGTTAATTAAAAATTTCTTTAAAATTCTAAAAAATTCTTAAAAATTCCTAAAAACACTTAAAAATTCCTAAAAGTTCTTTAAAAACATCAAATGATAAGCCCTGGTACTTATTGTGTGAATTCGAAAGTATTTTACTCAAAAACCTAAGGTAGAGTCTCGCATCCGTGAAGTAAAGTTCACTTTACCTCACGATTTTGAGTAAAAATCATATTTATCTGCAGAGCACAATGCCTATATTCACAAAAATATTTTCAGAAATTTTCTCAAAATTTCGTCATTCTCTAAAATTTCCACAAAAAACTTTTTGCGAAAATTCACAAGAAATTTGAGAAAACCACGAAAATTTGAGAAAATTCGTGAAAATATTGGCACTGGCAGAGCATATAGTCTAGAGTGTAATGTATTGTAGTTTACTAAAAAATCAAAAATTTTAGGAATTTCTAGGAACTAATTCTTAAAAATTCTTTTAAAATTCCCAAGAGTTCTTTACAAAAAAAAAAAAAACAAATAACAAACACTCAAGAAACCCATTCCATCATTCGCCCCATTATCAAGTAAGGTCTATTCAAAAACTGGAGGTAAAGTTTCACCTTAGTGAAGAAAAGTTCACCTTAACTCATTTTTTTGAGTAAAATTACATTTAGCTGCAGCATATGCATATCCAAACTATCGACTATGATACATTATAGTTTTCTAAAAATTCCAAAAATTCTTAAATTATCAAAACATTAGGAATTTATAGGAACGACTTCTCAAAAATTCTTAAAATTAAAAAATCATGAAAATCTCTAAAAATTCACTTCTTGTGGTAATTGCGAGACGAAGTCAAGGTTTGTAAACACACAAGAATCCCTTTACATCATTTTCCCCATTGTCAAGTAAGGTATTCTAGTCAAAAACCTGATGTAAAGTTTCACCTTCATTTTTCCTCACGTTAGTGAATAAAATCTTATATTAATCTAACCAAAGAAAGTCTCGAGTATGCTGCATTGTACTTTACAAATTGCCAACAGGCGAAAATAAAATTCTTTTGAGCATAATCCATCGTCCAGCATTTCGAAATAAAATTAAATTTCTGTGTTATATAAGTTGGTGACAGTTTTAAATGTCATTTATATTTTGAGAATTTGATATATTCCTGTCCTGGCACTAAGTTGAGTCAGTTGTGTGCTATCAATTACTGAAATTCAATGATTAAAGAGTTTTTAATTACACATTAACTTGAGCTCGTTTGTACGGATTGGTATCAATCAACACTGTAGAAATGTCTTGACATGAAATTTTTACCGAGAATTTAATTTCTGTTTTTTCAGGTACACCGTTAACCAGGATTTACTTTACAATGTCGCTTCGGAATGGTATGTATAGCTTCCTGTTAATATTTTTTTTGAGTTGTTAGACGAGAATTTTTTGAACGAATATTTCTAACTCTGAACTTATTGTTGGGATAACTTATGTGTAGCCGCTAATCACAGGCAATTTTTCCTACGAATCGACACACAATTAAAAATGGATGGTAATAAACGACCATTTATTTTGTTGGGTTGAACGTCATAACAAATTTTTTGTACCAATATTAGTTAGCTGTCGACCGTTATAACTGTTTTTTTTACCAATATAAAAAATTCAAAATACCATTTCTTATGATAACTACCGTTATTATAAAAGTAAATACCGATAAAATGTGAGGAATTACCATTGACTTGTATATGTGTGTGTAATTGGTAATGTGGGAAATCGTAATTTTTAGTTGGCTTTACCATTTACTTTTTATTGGCTGTACAGTTATATTTTTTGAATATATCAAATGTGTGTTGAATTGGTCAGGTGGGCAAAGGAAGTGTTAGATTCGAATTTTAAATTGGTAAGTCGATGAAAGCAATCGGTATATTTTTTGAATCTGTGTGTATTGGTCATGTGTGCAAATTCAAATCGTCGCAAAAAAAAATCCAAACTGAAATTTAGGAATTACAAAAGTCGATCAATGTTATTTTGCGTGAAAATCCGAATACAGAACCAAATTATAGACGGCAAAAATTTAAATTTGATGTATAAAAAAGTTACACAGACTAATTATTAGACGATGCGAGAGAAAAAAAATTAACTCCTAAGTTACCGACACCGTTCCGGCGCCCGGCTCGCATTGCGGCCCTCCGCTTCGCTCCGGGGCAATGGGCCGGATCGCTCGGTGTGGTGCAACGCTTTTTATATACAATGAAAGTTTGTATTCATTTCGTAAAAAGATGAGTTCTGAGCCAAACTCCTTTACGTTACATTTCATAAAAGGTTGAATTCCCCAGGAATGAAGTAAACGCCTTTACGGCGAAACGCAAATTAGGAATTGAGTTGAGTTGAATTACACTAAAAAAATAAGCATATGCGAATCAGGACGATACGCGAAAATTAGGAAAATTCCAGATGCTATTTCGCTGGCTCTTTAGACCTTGCACAGTGCCGCAAGGGTCGTTAGACCGTTATTTATTCTTCGTAAGAGTTATAGTAAACGATTAGATAGAAAAAAAATGTCCATGACTAGGCTTCGTCGACAGTCCATAGATTTTTTATAGATTTTTTAGTTTTGATTTTTGACTTCAATGGCTTTATTAGCTATAGTACAGCACTGATACAACGGATGAGACCGGCATAAAAAATTGATAATGACTGTCCGATAGTGACCAACTTATTTCCGAACACCGTTCGCTACTTTTACAATAGGTTATTATTTATTCCTAACACTATCCATCACGATTTCACCTTAATTTGATAATGTCGACAGTTTTGATGTACGATTTACCACATAATTATACTCAATACCTCTAATATTTTCAGATTACCATTACGTTTAAACGTTTAATAACGTGAAACAATATTAACACATTCAAAATAATTGGGCCTGTCAACTTTCGGCGCCCTGGACTTTACTTAAATAGTCGTGGAATGCCTCCAAATAAATTTCTAAAAATCTAGAATTCAGTTTTGGATTTTTAGAAATTTATTTGGAGGCATTCCTCGACTAATTAAGTAAAGTCCAGGGTGCCGAAAGTTGATTACCTATTACACAACAGACGAGAGTATAAAAGCTGGATGCTTAATAATTCAAACGAACATTTATCCATCCGATTACACTCTCTATTTAGAATTTGATTGCTTAATGCAATACTATCAATAATTAACATAAAAGCAGCAAAAGAATGAATATTGATTATCTACCAATATTTTTGATGGCTGATTTACCATCAAAATATATTCAAATACCAATTATATTTACAGATTACCATTAAGCTTAATACGGTGAACCAATATCAAGATACCAATATTTTTTCTTAATCTACCATTGTTTTCTACGTAGTTTTCATGTTATTTTTAGTAGTTACCACTAAGTGAAAAATAATTAAATACCAATTGCCGAAAAAGGAAATTTGTGATACATTACCAATATTTTACACTATAACTCGAGTTGTTCGTTATATTTTATCGGTTTACCAATAATTTTATCGAAATACCACTATTTTTTACGGACAAATCGTTAATACCGTTATTTTTTCCTAAAATATCGCTTGATTTAACCACGAATACCAATTCTGAAAATACCAATATATTAAAATGGAATTTACCAATCTTCAGTTTACCGATAAATTATATTGAAATGCCAATTATATTTGTTGATTACCAATGGCTATGGAAGGCACGACCATTTTAATATGTATAATTTACCAATACGAAACACAGAAAAATGATGCACGACCAATATTAAAAATTATTTTGACCGATATAACGAACCAATATTACCGATATTTTCCAATTAAAATACCAATTGCGGTACGCACCATATATTACTTCTAACCTACCGATTGAAAAATCTAGAAGAACAATATAAACTTTGGGAAAGTCATTAAATTAACTAAAAGAAAACTCTAAAAAATTTGGAACTACCATTTGAAGAAAATGATTTTCGGCTACATTACCAATACGTTAAATAAAGCAAAATGAGCTGGATATTAAAATAACATTAAGATTTTATTAATTGTTAGATTATTTATAATATGAATACCAATATTTTTTCTGAATTACCATTATCTTTTCTGACACGACCATTATAAATTTCGACATGACCTTTAAACTTACTTCTTTAAACTTGATCAGACACCGTTATTTTTAATTCAAAAAACGTTATTTTCATTTCGATTTACCAATTTGAAGCTACCAATGAAAATAATATGTTTTTACCAATAACGATTTACCACTATAATAAACCTAAATTTTCCGTTATAAAGTGTTTAATTTACCAATTTTATTTATTTTTTTAACAGTTATTGTGACTCTGATGATCGTTATTTGGTTTTTCTTACTACCAATAATAAGTTTTATTCAAATTACCATTAAATAAATGCAAGACGACCAACATTTCTTAGGAAAATGATCAATATCAGTTAATTTTTTGAATAAATATTTAATCACCGCTATTTTATGCCAAGTTTACCATTTAAAAAAAATCAGTTCTACCATGGCCATGTATTGGAATTACCAATTGAAAAAAATTAAATGATCGTTATACACTACCACATACAAACGTGTAAGCGTATAAAATGCACCTATAACGGTAATATCCGAAAAAATATTGGTAAAAAAGTTTTTGGAAAAAGTACTCCAATTGGTAAACCCAGAAAAAATAATCCCTCGAATATAATTTCCCAATTAAAAATTGAAAAATTGCAATTCCTAGATGCCTTAGAAATCGAAATCTTTTTCCCACGCGCAGACAGCAGATAGTAATAAGGAAATTCCTTTCATCTTTACATAATGAGAATCGAAGAAGCTTTACATTCTCATTTTATTTTGGTGCCAAGTGTACGTGCACTTGTTCGTTCGCTTGATTCCTCAACGTAAATATGTTCGAAGAAGTCTGCGAGTCTACTGTGTATCGCAAACATTTACGCGTTTATGTAAAAGATTATCGTCAAGGCTGGCATGTGTACGACATGTCGAACAGTATATTTTGTACCGGTTAATGCGTATTGATTGTTTTGTGAGTGATGCATCTTTGCTGCGACGAATATATAGGCGATTACTGTTCTAGAAACGTTTCTAACGTTTTTATATAACCGAAAGAAAAGCCGAACGATGTTCTATATTGCCCATATATGATGTAACGATTGCGTCCTCCTCTATAATTTCTCATCTTGTCATTCAAATAATCCGTCCAATAAGTCTTTATTACGGTAAGCTGTAACAATTCCACCGACTTCATCTGGTTTAAGTTAGATCGGATGAGATCAGATTTACAAAAAGCCGGTCGTATATGAATACTGAGGAGTTTAAATGCAAATGGACAATAACAATTAAGCTGAATAATTTAGATGAACCAGCCTAATTTGACGATTTGTTCAGTCGAAGTATTAATATTTAGTGTGGCTTTCGTATCGTAATTCTAATGAATAAATAAATGGCGAGTTATATCGGTGTAACAACTGGAACCAGAGAATATTCATAAAGAGATATGGCGAGTATCATAGAATAACCGACTCTATTATGTCCGTTGAAATGAAATCTGATAAATTATTTGTATTATAAACAAGAGACTGCTGAACTCAGTTTCTGTCCTTTTTAAAAACCGCCAACCGAAATCGGACACATTTCCCATTGGACTTTTTTTATATGTCTAGAAACTAGAAACTGTCTTCTACAGTCGAATAGTAGAAGCCGAAACCACTTTAAAAGAAATTCCTCGGCGCTTTTGTGGCTAATGGGGAGGTGATCAAAAAACGAAAACAGGCACTTTTCAAACTGAAACTTCTCCAACTACACGAAACGTACAAGGTCGTGTGAGATATTATTAGGTAGGTAGTTTCACGTACTTTCGGGGCAAACAGGATCTTATGGAGGCTTGGCATCTACGATGAAATATGAACACTTTAACACTTCCATTTCTCATAATTCATCGTAGATGCTTTCAAGCCCCCATTAGACCCTGATTATCAGGGTGACGCAACAGCGTGATACCAAATCTTTTACTTCATAAATCTTAACATGCACTTTACTATAAAACCACCTTCTCTACAGCTCGAATTGCTTATTTATGTCGTTGCAGGCTATAACAGAAGACGAATGTTGTAAACCGCCGGCCAGTACAGAGGCGTAGATACACAACTTTTCATGTAAGGGGCCGAAAACCAAAAAAAAATTCTGCAAAACTCCCGTTTTCGGCCACGACACATGAAAATGTTCAAATTGAGAATGTTAAAAGTTAACTTTCAAAGCCTAATTCCCACTATCTTCTGTGTGTATCAGATAACAGCGAGATATCTTCAATACTGTTCAGATTCTGAGGTTTTTTCTAACATATACTTTACTCGTCCAGTCATCATCGGAACATCTAATCTGCATGACTCTATAATACAAGAGCGTTTTTTTGCTTTTGTGAACGGTTCGTGTCTTTGCTGACTGAATATGAGAGAATGGTGAATAAAAGTTCCCAAGTGGACACAAGCGTTGCTAACTTCGTTCTGTTAGAGATTTCACCATTTTGACATTGGCACAATAATATTTTCATCAACCGAGAATGACGTGAAAATTGGAAAAAAGAAAAATTTTATTTTCCTGAACAATTATTGTGACGAAGTGAAGTGAAGTGTCGATTGTTCGTTTCAATAGTACAAACCAACCAAATACGAACATGCACCGCTACATATTCAGCCAGTTGAAGTGTTGTCGAAGCCGTTTCACAACATCGACACAAATATTAACCTCACATCCAACGGCACGGAACTTCAGCAACAGTAAATCAGAGAAAAATGTTTTGAGTCAAACAACGATACTAGTGCAGCAAGGATGCGACATCCAGGAACTGCCGGTGATTATGAGACGAATCGATCACGACGACATGGTCGCTCTGTGTTCGAACGCCAATTCGGTGAACGAAATTATGGGCCGACGTGTTGGTGGCGATACGTCAAAAGTCAACTCCACCGTGGATCCAGACATTGTCATCAAAGAGCTGAAAGAGTGTGTCACACAGAAGGGAGTGCTGAGTGTAATTGATGGTGTACCGGAAGTGGAACTAATGCCTGACATTGCACTCGTCGCTTTCGAGAGCCTCGTTAATCTTGGAACGTTAATCGATTTAAGGAATTTGGAGGACACCAACGAGATTTATGGGAAAATTATCGATTGCATTGCAACGAAATGTGATACCCAAAGCCTGTTGGATACGTTGACATCGTCGGTTGATCTCAAGAAAACATCGCAACGCATCTGCGACGAATTGTTGATGAGGAATTCCGATGGCATGCTGGGTATCGTCGAAATTTGCGTAACGGTTCAAAAGTTCGTTGAATGTCATCAGTATGAAGGAGCCGAGAAATTCTGGTCCGGCCTAGCCGATCAAGACAAGCATATCAACGCGAATAACATTAAGTTCATTTATCAAATTCTACCGAAAATAAAAGTCAGTCGACGAATGGTGGTCGGGGTGGCCGAACGTAAAATCACCGGTGTTTTCTGGAATCTTTCGTCGGAAGCTGTTGTCGACATTCTGAACGCTCTGGTTGAATCGAAACAAACATCCTATCGAACGTTGCAATCAATCACCCGCTGGTTGAATACAAACATTCATGCTGTCAGTGAGGCGGACCTCGAGTCGGTGGTCAAATGTTTCACAATTTTGGAGTATTCGGATGGTCAGATGGAAAAGGCGCTGGAACGCTACATAAAGACCAAAGGCATCAAAGTAAAACATCAGTCACTCATTTCGACCATCCTGACGCACTGTGCACGCTTTCGCATTCGCAATCCATATATCATGAACGGCTGCAGTGAATACTTTATCATCCATGCCAACGATTTGAAGTCCGAGCATCTGAAATCGATCTTTTGCCCATTCGGCCTGTTGGACTATCAACCGATCAACAGCGTCAAATTCTGGCAAACGTTCGAGAACTGTTTGAATTTGAATTTCGACAAAATTTCGGCTCGGGACGTTATTGATATTGCGCTGTCATGCCTGTACTTGGAAAAGTATCCGATCAACTTTGTTCAGCGGATTTTCAATCCGTACTTCCTGGATCTGTTGCACACAACAACACCACTGGTCGAGCATCCGAAACTGCGAAGTGATTTAAAATTGTTCGACACTGGAATGTCCATCGAATGTGATAGCTACAATGGCCCGATGCTTCCGAAAGGTAACAACGTCAACGTAACCATTTTAAAATCCGATCAACACTGTTAACCATTTAACCGTTCCACAAACAGATCATTCGGCGAAAGGCATTTGGCAAGATGGTCGTATCAAGCGTATCGTACAAAACCTTACCGATCAATGGGAAACCATATCCGGCGGGCCGGACAAATTCACTAAATGTACCGTTATGCAGCAATTGCCGCTGAATCCACTGTATTTGATCGATTTGCTCATTCATCCGGCCGGCATGGGACGTCTGTGGAATTTCAATACACACACCGATCGAGATTTGTACATTGCGACGCTGATTCATTTACCAGAGCATTATGATGCTAGCAAACAGCATCTTATCGGTCCCCAGTCGATGCGAATAAGGCATTTTCGACGACTGGGATTGAAAGTAGTGACATTAGACTATGAAACGGTGGCTAAACTTAGAGTGCATGGAAATGAGTTGCACAAATATTTGGTTGAACGGATGCGTGAGGCATTGTCGGCTACGGGCTAAGAAACGTTTTAGTTTTTAGACTTTTTACAATTTTGTTAAATTTTAGCTGCTCAAGTGAGTCCTGCATGGAAAATTTGTTCTTTCAACTAACTCTTTTGCCTCAAAAGTAAGATTTTTCCGATTTTTCTTGAAACAAAACAAAAATTTAAAATTTTAATCCAAAGACAAATTTATCCCTATCGTTAATTGTTGACCAGTATTTAAGAATTAAATGCAAGATGAAAAAGTGACACTGTGTTGAATTGAGTTATCATTTGTTACACCCCACGAAACCAGAAGTTCCATTTTCGTAGATCTTTAGAGAGTTCCGAAGCTTAAGTTTCTCAAAATTAGAGAGAAAAATCTTTTCCGCTCCGACTACAATTACAACGTCTTGCCATTGACTGATTGATACGGCTCTTTTATTAGTGAAACCGAATTTGTAATCCATTTTTTTGTGTAGCCTAATTTCTGCCCCAATTGTAAATTCTTTGTGGTATGGAGAGATGATTCTAAACTTAAAAGCCTTAAAACTTATTCCGATGGATTCTTTTGAAAAACAGTCGACCGAAATCGGACGCATTTTCCAGTGGAATTTTTACATGTGTCCAGAAAGGTATTCGACCCCAGAAGCCGAAACCACTTTCAAAAAATTTCTTCGAAGCTTGTGTGGCTTGTCGAGGTAAACGAAACGTACATGGTGGTGTGGAGTGTCATTAGAAAGGTAATTTTATGTTGTTTCAGGGCATGGTATAGTGGGGGTTTGGAAGCATCTACGAGGAAATATGACCACTTAAACATTGCAAATTCTCATACTCCAAACCCCCATAATACCTTACTTGTTCGGAAACAACATAAAATTACCTTTCTAATGACACCCCACATGAACATGTACGTTTCGTTTACCTCGAGAAATTTCTGTTATAAAAGTGCATGTTTTCTGGTTTTGATCACCTCCGACCAGCCACACAAGCTTCGAAGAATTTTTCCGAAAGTGGTTTTGGTTTCTAGGGTCGAATACCTTTCTGGGCTACAAAATTCCACTGAAAAATGCGTCCGATTTCGGTCGGCTGTTTTTCAAAAGAATCGCTCAAATATTGCCAATATTTTTGAAAAATGTGCGAAAATTTAGGGTAATGTTTTCCCAAGCATGGAATAAATCCTTTACCCAGGTTCTCTGTGCATGAAGAGGATTTTGTGGATATAGTGAAATCGACCCCTAATGCAACAGCAACTAATAAGGCTAGCACAAATCAGATCAACCTGAATCTACCTGAAACTTGATTAAATGAATTTTGACCTGGGTCCTAGGCTGACCTGAAATTTTATACAAATTAGTACGACCCTGACAGGTTTGAGAATTGAGGTTTTAGGCAGGTGAGGTTGCTTCAAAGAAAAACCTGACCTGACCTGAAATTTCAGGTTATACAATTTTTTGACTGCGGTCAACCTTTTACGAGCTTTTCCGATCAGAAAACTACATCGGGAAGGTAAAAAAACTGTTCACGTCTTAGTTTTCTACAATTTGACTCGGAATTCGCTATAGGAGTCGTTTTATCACCGAGGGTTTCTTAATCTGTGCTTTCAGAACCTTGTAAATTTTGACTTATTTGTGGAACTTGTAACTTGAAACGACTCCTTAAACTCATTTTTAAGATAATTTGGTAGAGTTTTCACTTAGTAAAAACAAGAAGAGTTTGAGGGTGCGTTTCTTGTTTGTACATTTATTGACAACTTCATTCTTCCACGATTTGGATACTTACGTTCTGGATCAATATGAATCTATGTTGAGTCTCTCTTCTCAGAATTATTACAGTCGAGAGCATACGCGTTTTACGCGTAGAAATAAACAAAAGATGATGAACTTTCCCATTTCTCACTGCAATTGCGTTGACAAAGGTTGACAAACGTTTTTTAAATTACCGTTAAACTTTGCCTGATCTTACCTTCAATTTTCAAATCAAATTTCTTTCTTCTTTCAGTCGAGTTATAAAGTCACCAGCCGAGATCGAAGTACTGCGATACGTTGCAAAGGTGTCTTCAGATGCACACAAAAAAGTGATGAAGGCAGTTAAGTATGTCGTCGAATATGTTGCCAATAAAGCTTCAAATTATAATTGATCACTTTTTACATTCTTAGGCCTGGACTCTATGAATATCAGGCTGAGGCCGAGTTCTTGCAACACTCGTATTTCGCGGGAGGTTGCCGGTAAAATAACTGAAGTCGAATATTTTGCCAAGCAAAAAGTTAACCGAATATTAAACCCTTAGTCATGCGTCGTACACTTGCATCTGTGGAAGTGGCGAAAATAGCGCAATTCTACATTACGGACATGCTGGAGCACCGAACGAGAAAATTATCCGAGACGGTGAAATGTTGCTGTTCGATATGGGTGCCAATTACTTTGGATATGCTGCCGATATAACATGCAGCTTTCCGTCGAACGGAAAGTTTACCGATGGTTAGACGAGTGTTGATGTTTCCTCATGCGACGAGGCTTTTCAAAAACCTAACTCTCATTTCAGATCAAAAAATCATTTACAATGCCGTACTGGCCGCCAATATGGCAGTCCAAAATGCCGCACGTGACGGTGTCTCATGGGTTGACATGCATAAACTGGCAAATAAAGTAATGCTAACCGAATTAAGAACGGCTGGTTTATTGGTTGGTGACATCGACGACATGATGGCGGCTGGAATCAATGGAATCTTCCAACCACACGGTCTTGGCCATTTGCTCGGCCTTGACGTTCACGACGTTGGGGCATTTTTGCCGCACTGTCCGCCTCGTTCAACCGAACTCGGTCTGAAATCGTTGCGTATGTCTCGCACGTTAAAGGCTGGAATGTACGTGACCATTGAGCCGGGCTGTTACTTTATCGATCATCTGTTGAACAAAGCGTTGGCCGATCCGGTGCAGAAGAAATTTTTGGTTCCAGAAGTGATTGCACGCTTTCGAGATTTCGGCGGTGTTCGTATTGAGGATGATGTTTTGATAACGGAAAGTGGAGTGGAAAATTTTGCCATCGTTCCAAGAACGTAAGGCTTGATGTTTGAGGGAGATTCGGTTTTGATTTGATTTTGAATTATTTTCTTTTCTAGCGTCGACGAAATTGAAGAGTTTATGAGAAGCTAAAGGGAAATGGCGGTCAACTCCGGTCAGCATTTTACAGTAAAAATCTTTTGGAAAAATAAAATAAAATTTGTTGGAAGGAAACTTTCGTTTTTTGTTGGAACTAAAACATCCAGAGATATGCTAAAAAAATTAGTGAAAAACAAGCAAAACCAAACGAAAACACTTTTCCGAGAGCTTCACTCCAAACTTCTGTCGCTGTTTTGGGACACTTTCTGTTGATTCGCGAGAATGTTTTTACGCTAGAAAGGTAGGCGGGCACCCAAAACAGAGATCGACAACGTAAAACTCATAATTTTTGCTATTTTTGAGTCTCAAAACAGTCGACGTATGTGCCTATTTCCCGCGTGTTTGTTTTTCCTGCTTTTCACTATTTTTTGTAGAATGTCTCTGAATCTTTTCGCTTAAAAATCGTGTGCGATATGTCAAATGAAAGATATTGACGAGACGAAACAAAATATTAAAATTTCAGAAA